>NC_092634.1:37730485-37953737 GCF_039555335.1 Amphiura filiformis | reverse complement strand
GATTTTACTGATGTATAGAAACAGCTCTCGCGGTGAAATGTAAAGTGTTGTTGTAAGTCCTGATTTGTAAAACGGAAACCATTCAATGTAAGAGACAGCTTTAAAATCGTAGACGCATTTGTTGCGTCTCATCTCGTCTCGTGGTACACGAGATTACAAAGTTTCTAATTTCAAATGACATGTTGTTCATGGCGTTGCATTTTCATCTTCGTTTCCAACGAGCTGTTATTCCCTACTCCCCGTTTAATAATTACAAACCGTGCGGATGATGTTTCCAACAATCATCACCATCTTCTGCGCTACAAATTGAAAGAGACAACCCCTTCACGAATCATCAACATATAAATTGCTGAAATGTGCCCAAATTATGCGAAAAGGTGTCAGAAGATCTCACTTTTCAAGCGCGGGAAAATTCCATCGGACATGTCGTAAAATCAACAATCCGTAGTAGTGATGGTAGTGGTAATCCACTTTGGGGTAGTCCCGTTAATCACATCATACGTACGGTATGCTCTACGCTACCCATCAGAAACATCGATTCGTTGGTAACTCTATACCAGCCACATTTCTCCTAAATTTCGTTATCTCAACCCAAGTCTCTTATTGCCGCTGACAACATTGATTGACTTTTAGATTAAATCCTAAAACCGACTGATTTTTTTCTAATCCCTATTCGTCTCATATGATTTTCTCCTTGTTCCCTATAAAAGTCGCGCTAAATGGTATCGCACAAATTAGGGTGCGTTCCTATTCCGTCAGTCTCTCATTGGGAAACAAATATCGATGCGATGGTTACAATAAGTAATAGTCTTCTTTTATTATGTTTTTATCCTAAAAATGTCACTTTGAAACTATGTCGCTATTTTAATTTACTCGAGTGGAAAAGGAAAAGAGAAAAATGACATTTAAAAACATGCGAACCAGACTTTCCAGAATCACATATTTAAATTGATAATATTTTAATAAATATTTATCATTTGGCACGTGCCAATCCATGATAAAAACTAAAATTTGCACAAAAGTATGACAATTTGCATCCTTTTAAGCGCTTTTGTAGGATAAATATGGAATATATGTTTAAGTTATTACAAACAAACCTAATTTTAGATCAGTGACATTTTGAAAATATTACATTTTTGTTAAGTGTGATTAAGTTGCTGCTGACGGATGAGAGGGTCGATGACACCATTTTGGCGATCCTGAATTTTATCGAATAGGAACAAATTTAGTAAACCAACAAGAAGCGGTCAGTGATGCGCCTGAAAGTCGCGAACAAATAACAACAATTTCCTGAAGCTACGAGCTACTACTTTTAAAAATCGCCGCATTCTTTTTAAATTATTATTTTGCTTTGTTCTGTTTTTCAGTGTACATAAAAGGCCCACGTATTTTCAGAATATAGACGAGAATCTGAGGCCACAATTTTCTAAATCACCGGGATACGAGATTTAGTTTTCACAAGTTAAAAAGTACACAAAAATAATGCTAATGGAAAAAAAAATTACAATGGTCAGGTTAAAGAATTAGATTTTCAGGAATAGTATGTTGCTTCTGACATATTTCTTGTTTGGAGAACATTCTATTTGAGCAGCTGTAATGACCATATCGAAATTTTATTACTAGAAAGCATTTATTGAAGGCAGAAGCTTCGTACATACACACAGAGAAATTTTACATAACGATTTATAAGCATAGAACCTCTTCACAATTAAGTAAAATGTTCCTCAGAACTATGCAATATTTACTACATTGTGTAAAATTTTATTTTACTTAATTAAAATTTTACATAAGTTAGTAAATATTACATAGTTCTGAGATAAATTGTACAAAATTATCATGAGGTTCTATGCTACCAATCGTTATGTAAATAGTTATCTGTGTGAACCTGCTGATTATATATCGATAAAGTAATCAATTAGAGCCAAATTATTGTAATTGTTGGTTCATCTTACAATTACACGGATACCTAAATATTTCTATCACAAACATAAGGCAATGTTTCCAAATTCGTAGCCAACACCATAATTCTATTACTGTACTTCAAAAAATCTATCGTCACCGAGCGAGCGGAGATGACATGCGTTACATCCCCACAAGTATGGGGCACACTGACAGGGTAAAGCATGGCAGCATAACAACAGCACACGTCATGTGCCTTGTTAACGTGGTTCATTGATAGTCCATGGCAATCATCCTGGACATATCTTGTCATCGGCTCTTTAGCGCCTCACCCAATAGTGTTGAAGGTACCAACTACTGGACGAAGGTGTCAATTAACAGGCCTTCAATATTTGTCCACAGTTTGTTGAAATGTATTTTCATTGTAACCACCCTCAAAAACAATGAAAAAATTCGGATGTTTGTGTCATTGTCTTGTAGATTTACATGAATCGTGTCTTTTTCAACCGTACATAATTGATATGTGTTTACCCTTCCCCAGGACGTATGTATTCCTTCCATCTCTTGTCTCGTCCAACCCCGTATGTTATTGTTTTTGCATAAATTGAATGATACTTTGTCATGTTTTATACCACTTAAGCAACCCAATATTTTCATTCTCAATCTTTTCTTTAGAATTTGTGTGCAAACGTTTTTATTTATTTAGAACATGTAGAATGTGCAAATTGTTGCTATAATGTGACTACAACAAATACATGTCCGTTTTCATATACTAATATATGTACCATATGCGCGTTTTCTATTGATGTTAACATTTAGCTCCAAAAGGGTCTGTTTTCGACGGTTTTCACCCCCAGCCTATCTTTCCTATACATTTAGCCTCAATCGATGACCTAGATGTTATTGGCAGTGAACATTTGGGCTATTCCAGTTGAAATCCACCCCCTGGAAGACATGACCTTAATCTTCCACACAGGGAGTATGAATTTCAAATGGGGTTACCTGAAAGGATGACACCATTTGAAATTCACACCCCCTGTATGGGAGATTAAGGTCATGTCTGTTATAGAGGGTGTATGGATATTAACTGGCATGGCCCAATCTATGTATCAATTCAGCTGATGAAATAGACACCATGCAAACCAATTTCTACAGTAAACTATTTTGATAACTAGTAAAAACCACCCTAATTACATGTTTGGTAAAAATCTAATCATCCTGTCACCCATCCTACCCGTATTTTTACCCATCCGCTCAAATATCATTCTTTACAATAGTTCATCAAGAAAACAAACTTACGGATATCGATAATATGCCTGAAAGCATGATCGATCTATCTTCATAATTTTTGTACATGGCTTAGATAACATAGGGCTGCTAATAACAAGGCACAGACGAGCGAAGTCACGTTCGAAGCTGTTCGAGGTCTATGACACGTTGCCTAGCTAAAAACATCTTATTATTTTGTTTAGGAAGCCTACCTATACATATGACACATATGTAAACTATGTGTTATTGAGGCAACAATTTGAAAACATAAAGGATATCTGCAGTTATCATTGTGTTTCTTTTGCTAAGTTCCCCGAGGACGTGGGTTATGAAACGATATGTTGGCATGAATTGACTTTCTGACTATCTCAGTGCGCGACAGTGACATTTTCTAATGAATACACAGCCCTTCAGACACATTTGAATTTTTGAAAATATGATTTGAACATGTTGAAAGTCAAACATACTGTGCTCATGCTTCAACACTATACAACCGCACAACCGCTATACACACCCCACACAAACGCACCCCAACTTTCTCGCAAGCCATTTGGGGATGAATACCCCAAACCTATGCACACCTGCGCGCTCTCCGGCGAACTGGACATCTTATTATAATCCCACCACATATTTTAGTTCATTATAGGGGTTGGGACTATACCCGGCTTACACTTTGGACCACAATGGCCTCATCCCAATGGCATAGTTCAATAACCTCAATTAAACACGCATAGTGCAGAATTTGACCTCTAGTTGCAGAGTATGCGTTTTTGTACACAAATTTTCTAAGGTCATTCAATGAATGTACTAATGTATTGGAGTTAAAGAACTGCGCCCTGACAGATGAACATGTTGTGGATCCTAGTGTTAGTACTGAAGTTATTTGTAATTTGTGAATTGTGAATAGTCATTTATCTAGTGTTGACACACCTGTGTCATCTGTGACGTCATCAAACCGATTTCAACAGGTAGCAAGAATAAATAAATATCTTAAGGGTACGACTGTGTCATACAAATAGCCTAGTTACAATCTACATAATGTAGGTCATCACACGTGTAAAGTTGAAAGAAATATGTTAAAAAACTGTTATTACGTTTAAGTAAATTTGAACTTACATAGCATTTAATGATTAAACAAATTAAAGTAATTGATTTTTTGACGCGCTGCTACCAAATTCTATATCAGCGGTTATTGAATCATCTGTGAGCTATCCAAAAGAAACACAATCCAATCTTTGATATTAAAGTCTCATATTTTCAAACTATTATTTCATTAACTTAAAGACATATAGATATATATATATAGATATTATATCTGCTAGTGAGAATGTATGTCAATGACTTGAACTTTTGCTTCGTTGTGAGCATAATTAACCTATTACATGTCAATTACAGCTCCAATCGATTGGTCAACATAATATTACGCACATAATCGATAACAATGAATACATATTTCGATTTTAAGATATCCGCTCGATATGTATGTTGTCTTGAAAAGGGCAAATGTTGCAACTATTTGACATACATTCAATGTCGTCTTGAGATGTATGCCGCAAAATATGTTGCAAAATGTGTGACGTACACATGTGAGCGCAACAATCGGAGATCAACAAATGCACGTTATGATCAATAACAATGACATCGTGTAAATTTGGATGAAGACCTTTTGTTCAACATAAATGCTAAAGAATTAAATGAAAGCAAAGGCATTTAAAGGTTCATTCAGGGATCCAAGTGTGAGTATAACAAGATTGAAATTGTTTATAAATTGCCTAAAACTGAAGGATAAGTCATTAGGTATTTTTGAAATGATAAATTTTGCAAACAAACGAAGAAAACATCAGTATTAAGTTGAAGCCATATTTAACTCCGCCATATCATGCTTGGATTGTGTAAATGGGATGAAACTATTAAAATGGCTGCTTCAAATGATAAGAATATCCTTTTTTTGACCGGTCGACCTCGAGGAATTATATATTCCTGGTACTTTAAATTTGCTCAGTGCAATGTTTGTTTACCCAGCAATTCATTGCCTTTAATTGCATATTCGGATGTATATGATAATATTAAGGTTTGTCTGTGATGGGTTGTAGAAATTGTTTCTTCAGATTTCAAAGCGAGGAGTGTTGCTAGCACACACATGCATGTAAAAGCAGAGCTAACATGGCCAGAGGATGACGATGCTGATGATACTTCAACCACCAAATTGATTTTTTAGTACATGTATAAGAAAATAATGTCTTTAGCTTTGTGACATTTTCAATGCAAGAAATAATGTAATTTACATTTTACAATGTTTTAAGTATAAAAACAATGTTATGGAAATGAGAGGGTATTTTTTTCAAGAAACATTGAAAGCTGATGGTTTCCAATATGTTTGACACATGTGCATGTGTTTCTTTACACAACAGTCTGACGTTTCTCTGAAATAACTTAGACAACGAGTATGGAAGATATTCCTTTCATGCTGAACATTTCCAAGATAAAGACATTAAACATAAACAAACCTTTACGTTTAAAGCTTAAGGCAACCATGTGTGGCCTTCATCTCCATTAAGTGTTACAAATTGTACGTATAAGCAAGCATTTGAGTACCATTTCAAGCGTTTTAATACCCAACCTGTTCAAAATTGTAAATCAAACTATACACAAGATGTACGTGAGCGAGTATATGTATGTCGTCTTTTCCCATTTACATTCACGCAAGATCTTCGAGATAACGTTGTTGAAGTTACACCGAGGCGTAAGCAAAATACTGCCAACAGTTAGAATGTTGATCTGTGGAGTCCTCAATTGTATTGTAAGTTGAACATACAATAGAAAACTATTCCGTGCCTTGGTTATGAACTTCAAGAAATCAAAAACATATCAACTTATGAATGGGTTGGGTATTTTATGATGACTTATACTTCATAATAGTTTAATCTGTAGAACGTATTTGTATGCTGTAACGAATCAAATCACATCAAGTCAAGTCATGACAATTTTGAATTTAAATGTGAGTTGGCATGAGTTAATCGTAAAAAGACGTTTTTGCTTTCAAATTCTCTTGACATGCTTAAAGGATAATCCCTCATATAACCAAGTCTAAAACTCTAATCAAAATACTTTTTATTGCAAAATATCAGGTGGAATGTAAGTTCATGGGGTTCCTGCGAAGAACAAATTTTTCATCAACAAACTTGTCTTTGTGGCGCGCGCGCCTGCTTCAACGAAGCGGAACTTTGTCGGGCAAAGAGAGAAATATCCTCAGACGTTGAAGAGCAATTGATATTAATTCTAATTGATATCCCACCTATCTAATATCAGTGTAAGTTTCATTATACCTAGACATTGAAATCCTACAATAATCTGGGTGCAATTTACCTCTCTTTACCCGTCACTTTACGCTACAAACTTGGTAATTTGAAGCCGTCAAAATACCTCCATCTATACACCGTTTCGTAACCATTCCAGATGATCGGGCATTGTGACCATTTTAACACATTAAGACATAAGGTTGAGTGTAGAACTACTTGTACATAAGGTGTTATCTTATCTGGTTTATGGATTACGTATGCATGACGGGCATAGGACAAGCCCCAAACCAGGACTGCAAAACGTATTCTAAGCACGCTCGACTCGCAAGAAGCCATACGGAAATCCCCTACGATAAGCTCAGGGAGCACTTTTTTTTAGAGTATTTCAAACAATCAGAGATGAAAGTGAGGATGGGAAAGATAAAGTGGCAAAAAAGAGTCGGAGGAAAGAGAGAAAGTCATTAGTTTAATAGCTGTGCCTTGGCACGAAGCAAAAGTATGAAAAATAGCACTATGATTGTCAATATCTCACAAATTGTGTGGGACATACAAGTGTTTGGGCGCGTATGACGTTAAATGACTGTTGTATTTTGTATGAATTAAAATGATAATTGGTACATTTAGTCTGTGAGCTCGACACTTTGAAAGTCACGATTTGAGTCTGTATTATATTATTTTTATATTGCAGAAATGGTAAGTCAAAATATGTAAAATAGTTCTTAATGTAAGAGAAAACAAAAAAATATGACAGATTCGTCAGTTTTGACCCTAAGGTAACATTGGTTAAGTAAGAAAAGTCGTCATAAAGTTGTAAGGGGGAAATTGTATACATCTTTATTTTTCCAGACGTATTCCAGTTGTTTCATCTGTTCTGTTCTTCATGTTTTATGCTAATTTTGATTAAAATAATAATATAGACAGAATTGAACGTAACCCTATAGCCACAGCATACTACAGAAAAAAGTTATGTTTGTTATAATTATAGAAAAGAGGTAACAGGATATCTTCTATAACTTTGAAATAATATGTATCAGGCAATAAGCGAAGGACTCCACAATTCATTCAAAAATAGACAAGACACGTATCTAGTACGGTATATCATATAAATGCACTGTTTCTCAACACATATTCAAATGTATTATTTTAACTGTAGTTCTCCTGTTTTAAAGACACTGTGCGTTTATTGAATATATCAAGCTCAACATTAACACATTTTCAATTGCTGTCTTCTTAATGTTGACAACTGTTTATCACTGTTTTATTACTGTTAAGCCCTTGCACGATATCACTTGCAAAGGATATCATTCGCTTTTATGCAATAATTTTCTTAATTTTAACAATATTTTGCAAACAAATTGCAAGTACAAACAAAATGATAAGTTTAATAAACAGTTCAAAATGTCTTTCGCAGTACGTGCATAGTCGCATTAACACCAATGAAATATGTTGCTTTGTTATGCAAATCGTCACACGTGTATGTCATAGAGCTTGATAGTAACTCTTTCTTCGCACTTTGTCTCTATTCTCAGCTTACTTGTTTTCATTCTATATCCAGTGAAATGAAGAAAAAGGGCAAATGGGGTCGATTTGTTTTCAATTTCATTCATCTAGTCACGATTCTGAGTAGTAAATATTTTGAGTTTACTGTGATTAGACACGCTAACAATGGGGTCTCCCTCGAAGCATTGTATTTCGTAGTGTTTTTATTCATGATGAGCAGATGAAATCACAAATTGCAGCCATATGGATGGTCTAGCTATACTCTGTCATGTTTTGATGTACGAATAGAAAATACGATTCCGTTTAAAGAGGAAAAGCCACGCCAGAGCAGTTCTGGGGTGAACCAATTCAGAAAGTGAAATGTTCTTGATCATTTTAAGAAAATGTTCCCACTGACCCTGGCCTGGTATAAACATAGGCAATTCGATAAGTCACTTGTCACTGATTAAGTTGATAACCAAGCAGATTTGGTTCACCCCAGAAGAATAAATAATAATAAAATAAATTTTGGATTTATGGGGTTTAAGAACTGTTCTGATGGGGCTTCCTCTTTTAAATTTGGCGAAGTTCATCTCTTTTGCATGTCACTACTGTAACTGTGTACAAGATGAAACTGTGTAAGAAGGTGCAAGAGATGGAGTGAAATTATTTCGTACTTCAATAAAACATTAGCTCAGACTATATATTTAAACACAATATTGTTTCCATTATCTTATCACAAGTTTGATTTGTGTAAATTGCATATCATGCTGATGGACGACCTGACATTTATCATACCTTTTGCATTATTTATAATCTGAAAACATGGAAAAGGTGTTAGGTTGTATGGTATAAAACATGATCAATAGCTGATGTCGCGTCGAATCAAAAGAAGTCAAATCGGTAAATTTATTAACTCTCTTCACGCGGGTGTCGACTGCAGACGACATGTTTCAAATTTTTTTTAAAAATTCAAAAAATTCAGAAATGTAAATTTTCATGACCATATTTGGAATCAGCATGAAAAATGCATTAAAATGAGTACAAACAAGCCTAGTATTGGTTCAGTAGTGCTTAAGATAGCTCTTGATATTTTGAGAAAATATTTCAAAACTTCAACTTTTTCCGTTGAAGCGCATGGCTAGCACGAAGAGCATAAGTATCAGTGCTATGACAGGTTTACATACTAGGTCATTTTCAATGTTAAACATAATTCTTGACATCCAGTTTGTATTGTATAACACAATCATGTCTAAATGCTTTTAACAAGTACTAAAATATCTAGGAGCTTTTGTTAACCCCGGAAGCATGAAAGAGATATACATGACAACTTGTTCGTAAATATATCTAATGTTATTCAATTCAACATTACTATGATTAATGACTTTAAGTAACATCTTTTATAATTTGATTCATACCCAACTCATTACCAATAGTTTTACGATTGTATAAGCAACTTCATATACCATAAATACATCAAATCCATTAGTGATACTTCTTATGGATATTCGCATCACAAACATCAGTGCGCAGTTCTTTAACCTCAATAGACTTCTACATGCATAGAATGACCTTTGACTGCGTTAGGTATAAAAACTCATACTCCGCAACTTATGGTCAACTTTTCAGCTATGCTTAGTGAATTAAGATTATTCAACTTTGCCATCGGAGATGAGATCATTTTGGCATAGTGATATTTTAGTCGAGAAGAATTTTGTTTACCATCGGCTGCGCATTACAGATGAGATAGCCTTAATTGGTGAAAACCATCTAAGAAACAAATGAAAAACTTGTTCCTCCTCTCCCTGATTATTGCTCAGTCACGTACTCCTCATCCCTAGATACCTGCAGAGCAAGTCTCCATAAGATGCTAATCTTTAGAGAAAGAAATATTCACATATCAAGAGACACATCAATTTTCAATTAATATGATGTTTAAAATCAACGCCCGGTAAACTCCTCCGGGGAGATGGGTAAAAAATCGAAATATACCTTGTCATAAAGAGAAAGATTATACATGAGCTAGGCTAAACACCCATGATTTAGGCCTTTTATCGGCTTATAACCATTTTTCATCAAGTGAAGAAGGAGAAGACTGGTATTGTTTTGAAAAGACTTAAGAGTAAAGCCATTACCAGAACTAGGCTGGTTGTAGTGCACAGGTCTTGACCTTGAACATGACTTTCAACGAGTTGGAAGTAAAATGCATTGAAATCCCAAAAGCAAAATGATTAAACATGTTTAATGAAAGCTTACACATATGTCTATTTTCCAGACAAGTTTCCATTAGCAATCTTACCCCCTACATACACTTTAATACTACATGTATGATGTACTATTAAGTTTTATGGAAGGTCACATGTATTCATATTTTTGGCATATATTCATAATGCCGTTCATTATTGTGACACTATAAGAAAACAAAAATATCGTCATTTACAAATATGACAAATGCTACAACTTTTAAAACGGTAATGCTTTGAATGCATATATAGATTTCATGTTATGCCTAAGTGCTCGTAACTCTTTGTGAAAGCAAAAATGACTTTTCGTGACTTACGGCTCACATAATGTATTCTAAAAGGAACAAGCGGCGGCTGAAAGTAAAAACTAAATTTTGATTGATATAATGTTTAAAATATTATTACTTATTATAATGGTTTATGAATGGATTATATATCACTGTATCATAATCATTTTGATATTAAAATGAGTAAATGTCATATAATTACTTCAAATACATGTTCTGTCACATAAGATGTTCACATAAGATGCTGCAATACCAAAATAAAATTCAAAAGTTGTCCATTTTCTATTTCCTGTCCAAACGTCTTTTGCTTTCATCATAAGTGACTCTTAAATATATCAGAATTATCTCTCATATTATTGCCCTTTTTATACAAAATCGTTCAAATGCATAATGAATAAAATGATGAAATTAAAAAATTAACACATTTTGGCGATCTTTGGATACCGTGATTACAAATATCTTTTCAAAAGGTCATCAAAATTGGTAACAAAATTTCACATGAAACGGATTTCTTTCAAACATTAAAAATACTAAAAATCAAAGTAATGCACAAAGATATTTTAGCACAAATGATATGAATCTCATTTTTCTACTTTAAAATTGAGATTTGGAGGGGCAGCTGCTTGCCGCGTCATTCATGTTTTTTAGCTAGAGGGGGAACGGCTCCCTACTTTTTCTTACGTTCATCTAGAACACATGTAGAACTTGGCATAAATAATGATTCCATCTTATATGAGTAATATGTTGTGAACTTTAAACCCTTGATTATTCAAATCTACATTCGAAATAAGAATATTAGGTAAGATATTAATGCCAAAAAGAAGAATCATAGGCCTAAATGTTGGGAATATTAACATGAAAAAAGCACTTTTTCATTAATCTGGGTTGATCTTATTAGATTAATTCATAATATTATGACAAAATATTCATTACGTGGTCCATCCGTAATTATGAGTCGATCTTTTTTAGGTTTGTGTTTATAACAATAAGTTGCATATTAACACAAAAGTTGAACCACCATAGCACACCTTAGCTTCATAACAAACATACTTACACTAAGGTGTGCTGTGGTGGTTCAACTTTTGTATTAATATGCAAATTATTGTTTTAAAGACAACCCTAAAAAACATCGACTAATAATCACTGATTGTCCACAATAGTCAATATTTTGTCATTTATTATGAATTAAATTTTAAGATAAACCGGCAGTTTGCGAACCAATATAAAAAAAAGAGCTTTATTTGTTAACTTTTGTAATAGTTTACATGGACATGATGAACAAAATGAGAAGAATATTACCCAACTCGTGAAGACGTGTCAGCCTGAAAACCCGCAATGAGGAATATCCATTGACGCGGATCAATATAAATTACGTTTAGGGTCGAGTGAAAATTGAATAGATATTGTAAAACAATCCCAAATGTTTTACGCACATATTTGCATTAAGTAACAGCCATCTTTAGCCGTGCATCATCATCATCATATAGGTCTTTCCGACATCTCGGTGAAACCTTTTGCACATTGATAAAAAGAAATCCACTTAAGTTGTGCATGATATTTGAGACCAAATGTATTCAGATTCTGGCAAATTTAACCTAATTACCCGGCGGAAGACTCAACATGTTGGGACTTGCTGCATT
The DNA here is from genome assembly GCF_039555335.1 of Amphiura filiformis. Taxonomy (NCBI): domain Eukaryota; kingdom Metazoa; phylum Echinodermata; class Ophiuroidea; order Amphilepidida; family Amphiuridae; genus Amphiura; species Amphiura filiformis. The sequence goes on along the minus strand of NC_092634.1, from coordinate 37,941,621 downwards.
ACGGGTAAACAAGGTAAACAGCTCTTCTGATAAACAATTTGAAACACAATAGGCTATAACCTAAATTTGGCTTCAACTTCATATCGTATGTTCAAAATGCGGTTCTTTCCTACAAGCTGTTGACGCTTCAAACACATAACAATGTGTCTTTTAAGAACCACAGAACCAAACCAATGGTTTGTTTGTGTTTATTGCAGTGTAATTTCTATATACATATATATACACCCATAAAAATCTAAAAAAGGTTACAGTTTTAAAAGGAAAATACATATTTTCGCTGCTGTCGTCTGCTACAGAGTTCCGCGCGCGAATTGGTTAATATGTGTTCGCGTCGTCACTGGTTAGGCAATGCACGTGTCTATCCATGTAGCAGTACCATTAAGACAAGTTGGTTCGGGCTATATGACAACTCTTAGCAAACATGGCGCTGAGGATGGACTAATTTAACAAAACAAAGCGGGTTCTTTTGAAGGCGTGTCAAATGAAGATGATTAGTTCTTCTCTATATCTTCCTATAATTATCCCAGTTTGAAATCCAGAAGATTTTAAATGTGATAGAAGTGGTGGGTGGGACGATGGAAGTTGGATGTGGTGGTTAAAGAATGATTAAGATTGGGAGTGAAGATAAGGGGGTTGAAAAGTTGGTATCTTAATTCAAAATCTGCCAATTTACATGTGTCCTAAATTCAGTGAACTCAAATCACTTACTTTTGATGCTTCATTAAATTCTGTACATTTAACATGTTGAATGTAGTTCGCTTAATCTCGAAAATTATTCTTAATTTTAATTTATAAATATCTAAAAGATACCAAATCTATTATTTGTGGGCACATCACTTTCGTTTTAGGTTTAAACAGTTATTCCATGTCAAAATGTATATTGTTGCATAGATAATAATGATTATGACAATAATGATTTAAAAATACACTAACTATCATGGTAAAACGGATATTCATGAGTTATGTATTAAACGTTCGAACTGAAGTTTAGAATCATGAATCTGCAATAGATATGATAAAATGTACTCAGATAAAAGAGTATACTCGGTTAATGCAATTCAATGATAATGCTCAGAGGATGATTTAAGCACTTCCCAGCAAGTCTTGCGGTTAGCACAGCTGTGTGCGTAAACATGACACCACTGCCCGCCCACTGCATACACACGTGCATGGTTAAATTTGAATTTGGACAGATATATTTACAATAAATACACCTTCAAAAAGTTGGTCGATTTCACATTTTATGTTATCTACAGAAGGTGTGAATTATCATTCATGCATACATCACTTTAGATCTGAAATCGACCAAATAATGACGACACACGGGCAATTCTAAAACAACATCTTTTGCACAGAGTTCAATGGGATTTGAAAAGTAAAGTGGCAGTTGAAACTCTAGTGATAACACATTTACAGTGCATGATGGGGCTTCCTTAAATCATCCTCTGGATAATGCTTAACCGGTTCAGTCAAACGAATATAATAACTATGCCAAAGGTTATATCTGAAAAAAGTAGGACTTGATGAAATTTGCGTAAATTGGGGGCTTGATGTCCTTTTCACCTAGCCCTAATCATGTAGATCAAAACACCACAAATCCGCCTATTGAATGTTGAAAGAATACCGGTGCTCCTACACCCAAAGGAAATCAGCCACTTTGAAGCGCAATCAACGATGGAACTCAAAATTCGCTTTTCCAAAAAAAAATGTGGGTTAAAAATGAAATTGAGTTGACCCGACTGGGACCATTGGATACTTGAGTGAGATATCTGGCTACAAAATAGTTCTATTCGCACTTAAGCAATTACTTCCAATCAAACCATAATATACTTACGCGTATTGCCATCTTCTAAATTGGCGCGAATCAATATCTATGTCCGATGATATATGAAACTCCATTATTGCTCATATTTTCCTGACGTATGATATCCAAAATAGAATTCATCATAAGCAATCTAAGTGAGATTGAATTTTGTATTTCCCATAGTGGTATTATCTGGCAGAGTAACTCCAAAAAGTTTAACATATTTATAAGAATCAAGCGCTCCAACATGTAGTACTAGTAGCAGCGACTGCGAAAGTACTTCATGCAAGTTGCAAGTACACATGGTAAACAGTTCCCGAGTTATTGTCAATGTAATTCCGAGTTGCAAAGCAACAGAAATCAAACAGAGTATTATTCTATGTGCACTCTGGTGAAGATAAAACTCTCAAATGCTGCATGCACCAGTATTCCTACTCTTTTTAACAGTAATTTACTTTGGTGCTTGTGACGATGCATTTATATAAGGGCCATTTTCATTACCAAATGCCGGAAAAACACATGAGGAGGTATTTTATTATATGCTATGATCGTGAGTTCGTGATCATTTTCTACTTTCTAGTTCTGTAACACCTTTTTTTTCGCAGAAAGACTTGACGCAGGACGATATGGGTAAGGTCCGAGCATGTGTAAGCACGGACACGATCGGCGATCATAGTCGGTACTCTACGACTCCCATCCGGGATAAGCGTGTAATTCAACGGAAAACATTGCGGAGACAAATTATAATAGAAGAATAAAGGAGGATGTTAGAAGCAAGAAAAAAGTCTTTATTGCCAATGTAGTCTTCCTACGTGAGGCTCGATCATCAATTAGTCATGCATTGAATTGTTTGAACGAAGCTATTTCATAATGAGACGTTTCCATGCATATTTTAAGCGAGTTTTAGACTATAGGTATCGCCTCCGTTTTTTAATACGGTCATTGTATTCAACACTGGGCCTCAAAACAACTAAATAATTGTGTTTTCGATTACCCATGTGGCTTAAAGCAAATTTATTTATTTAAGTTAATAAAACATAATGGTACTCTAATGGGTATAAGTTGGAATATTTTGATTATCTATTTCTAATCCCATGAAATCTTCTTCCTTAGAATTTTCCTGACTATGTTTTACCTTTAACAATTATGGTGAATAGATTATTCATGCGACTTACTTAGCAAAGAGTCCAATATATTTATTTAAATTAATTAAATAAACTAAAGATTCCATTGATTAGATTATTTCTTATTTAAATCCGCGTTTATGTATCATTTTCCACCATATTCGTCAATCAAGTAAATATAAAATGCGTGTTAATCAATTTTAATCAAAAATATATATTCCACCAGTTTTTGCACCAGTTTAAACGCGTATTAATACTTATGAAAGCAAGCGCATGATAAAATTCATGGAAAATATGGAAAGTAGTTCTGAATCAAAATTGTTCACGTACCGGGCTGTTGAGAACGTCTCTTTCCCATGTTTTGTGCCATGTTACTTCGGTTCATGTTTCCCCGATGATACCCCATCTGATCAGCGGTCATATCATCCTGAGGTCCCCAAACTGTAATTGGGTTATTTAAATCATAAAAATTTGGCTTCAATGTAAAAATGTTACGAGAATAATTTTTTTGAGAATTAATATTGGGCATGCATTGGAATGATCAAAATCATTAGCTTCAGTATAATGGATATATAATAATAGCATGCACAGAATTATATCAAACATGATATGTTTGGGTGGTATTTTAGTTGCTTTTGAGGCATGGCACAAAATTAGTATGATCAATTCACATGATTCACCTAAAGATTTTGCTTCCTTTAGTAATGTGATTTATGTTTTTAGATCATCGCTTTATTATTTTACCAAATTATTTAAGTATTTATCATGCACAGTACGTTTTTGATACAATAACAATAATAGTGATGATAATGGTGGTGATGATGATGACAATGGTGATGATGATAATAATCAACAATAATAATAATAATAATAATAATAATAATAATAATAATAGTAACACTAATAATAATAATAATAATAATAACACTAATACTACTACTAATAATAATAATCACTATAACAAGAACTGTCTTTAAAAAAGACAACTCCACAGATGAAGTTTCATAATAATTTTGCATTGATAATTAGAGCCCCTGGAATACCGATAATTTGTTTTGTGTGTAAAATAATTAACCAGGGTGGAAAACAATTTCATTTTTGTAACGCTATATGCAATCCCATATTATACGAATTGGAGTCGCGACCACGGTGCCCTCGTCACCTGTCGGTCTTATTTTGAGTACATGCCTTTTTGCGCTTCGTCATGCCGTATGATTACTAATTTTTTATCAGTGACATTCATATTGTGCTTTAACAATAGTTATCTAAAGCACTTTTAGAACTTCCAGAACAATAGATACATATTGACCGTTCAATTTCACGAGCAATGTACAAAATAAAATTTAAGTCATTAAAAGGTATTTAAAATGAACTTGGCCAGAGCTCACAAAGGTTGGTATAAAGTGGCTTGTAAAATAGGCTAATGAAGATGATATCGATGTGGTCTTCAAACAAGAGTTTCCTTTGTGCTGATTTAATTTCTAGTCAAATATTGAATAACTATTGCATCTATTGTTCATGGACAATCAATGGACAATGCGTTTTGTTACATTTTTTGACAATGAAGGTAGATGTCAAATGCCCATTGTCAGGTTTCTAGTTAAGGCTTATGACCAAACCTCATATCATCAACCATTCTATTGTTAATAATAAATCCAAAATCATAACCCTGCTGCTTGGTGGTAGTGATATTTGATTACCAAATAATGTCATATGGATGCCAGAATAAGATCGCTGCATTGCTAAAGGGGTTTCCCGACTATAACGGATCGAAACCATCTAGTTCGTTTTACCAACGCTGCCAAATGGCCATCAATTATTAAAGATATAGATAGGTCTATAATATCCCCCACACCTTTTAGATATTTAACAGTTTTGGACAGAGTGATGAGTTGGTCACTTAGATAACAGAGCATTTAAGGCGTGTGGTCATCATGCATTAGGACACTGTCGGCTGAAAATTTTCCTAAGGCCAATGAAATTCGATCGCCTTAATACCATTGGTCCGAACTTGACCAATCCGTTTGCTTTTAACAGCATCGATCATCCTCGTTCGCGGCGATGCCTTTCAAGTTCATTTTAACGTGTATTAAAAAGCAACAAGTGTAAAAGATATAGCAAAGATTTTTGTTTGCAAGTCTGCACATGTAATATTACACAGGTTTTGTCACTTTGCCCAGTAAAAAAATGGTAAATCACCGCCTATTCGCTACTACTGTCAAAAAATTTCTTGTGTGCGGCTGCTTTGCGATATCAGGCGTCTAATACACGGTCCGCAAACGTGTTGCGTGTACTAAGTAGAAGCTTATGTCTTAACTTATGCAATCATGGTGGAATCAATAGTTAGAAAAACTCTAAATTACGGAAAATAAAAGCTTTGGAAAATAATATATATGGACAAAGATAGGTCAAGTGTAAAGGAGAAGCTATATTATGATATACCACCAGCAGCACCTGCAATAACGTTCAACTATTTTCTTAATCACTTTTGTTGTTTCATTTCTTCCACAACGGGAACTTGATCTCAAAGTCTATTTCAGTGTTACTAATTGTATCATATAATAACGGTTTCACTGGTTTCACACCCCTAGTGAGATATATGGTGTAGGGTGGTAATAGTTTTAAGCACATTATGATATTAAGGTGTTTCGAATGTCCTGTTTGTGATCTGACATTTCACACCTGTGAATTTAACATTTGATAAATGTGCAGGTGGGTTTTGTTATTAAGGTGTACTTAACAAGGTCTCCTATCTTCTGACAGCCTGGAATTTCAAATCAATACACGTGGTTTAGAGTTATGATATTAAATTGGTTACTTTTCGACATGTATTATGTAGGCCTATTGTTCTTAAATATTCCTATTAAAAACCTACAGTAGTATGGAAAGGATGGAATGAAATCTACTCAATAGACAATATTAATCTATAAAATAATTTGTTTACAAGATTCATATTCCTTAGCTTAAATCAGATCAATTATAATACCGCAACGAATCAATTATTTAATTTTAGAACAAGATAAAAAAATCTCTTAAGTCCTACTATTACATAAATAGATTATCCTATGCAACAGTTAATAATAATTAATATCACTTAAGTGCCGCTTTTTTCACGCGATATATGTAACACCCACCTTTACGTAGTAGATTCTTCAGTAAAACCAAAGGAAGTTGTTAAGCACTAATACTTAACAGCAACAAGGAATGGTTTCCGTGCGCAATATGGGTCAAAGGAATTATTTCAATTCTGTCAAAGGGATATATTTCAACACCTATCTACACACATCCGATGTTCCAGTCCATCTGTTTCCTAATCTATGAGTTAATCCCGAATAATTGTCATCATTTAACACCGATCTTTTAATTAAGGAAGCGACAATTTCCCAACCTACAGTTTATATAGTTATTTTCTCCCACATTTAAAGTAGGACCAATGTTTGGTAATATGATATCTTCACTTAATGCAGTATCCTCAACAGATGTTTCAGTCGCCTTTACGCACTTACAATACATTATAATGTAGCACATTGACCACTGTATAAGAGATATTATCTTAATGGTAGTCTCTTTATCCATCCACAGAAGACTCACAGATACTGTGCTTTATCAATGCTGTAACAATCCAACCTACTACACTTTCTCTCAAAGTTGGGTAATATGATATCTTCACTTAATGTGTAATGTGTCCGCAACAGACGTTTCGCCTTGGAATTATGGAAGTATAAGAAGTAATTCCCTGGTCCAAACTACATTTAGTACCGTAAAGCGTGTTTTGGAGCATTGTGTAAGAGATATTACCTTAAATAGTCTCTTTAACATGTTTATCAATACTATAAGAATCCCACTTGTGAGAATAGGAAATTGATATTTTCCCGCGGCATCTTTAGTGATGACCATGATGACAGAGACCGAACTCAGGTGTAAAGGTGATTCAATTAAAAGGATTAACAGATACTTTGATTGACCTGTCGTAATTGTTGCATAATCGACAACATATTCTTTATGATGTTCGTCTAAGGCCTATTCATTTAATTTGATGACCTATTATACTATATATTAATTATGTTAGGTTTTGATTATTGTCATGTCTTTCTGAGAAATTCCCGTGTTAAATGTATTGCTGCAAATGTCAAAAAGTAAACATTACAAAAACAAAGCAGTGTTATTATCATTTCTATATGATTGAATAAATATGTTCTGTTTTTGTTCGATAAAAAACAATAGAAGCATGAACTAAAACAACCCATGAACTTTAAGTGTTTAATTTGCAAATATATATATACAAATAAGAACAAAGTTACTCGGCAAAAGAAAAAAAGAGAGTGTGGAACGGTATTCATCAGAATTATTCATATATTTGTATCTCACTAACTTACCCAGGTAACAGACCTTTGACAGTGGCATGTTTTAGAAATGTTTAATATCCTCATTCAAAACTTTGGCCTGGATTTTAACTTGATTCTGTAGAAGTGAAGGTTATATTATAGTTCTATGTTCTCCCCGCTGCCCCAGATAATTAAAAGACCTAATAAAGCAATCAATTATTCATTGAACATTATATCCCAAAATGAAGTGTTTTCCTAAGAGCGATGTAAAACACCATATTTAAACACATACCAAGGTATTATGTAAAAAACGTATTGTTGACCATGTTTATAGGAACAACATTCAAATGACTTCTAATAGTATGCACAACCTTCTAGTTGGGTAATTGTAGCCGTATACTAAACAAATGTTAACCAAGGTTTACCTGAGGAACAACGCGGTTGAAGGTTGAGTCCAGACTTCTAAAACTGGAACTCTCTCAGAGATGAAACGGTCCGAAACAATGGGCGGTGGAACTGGGGACAAGGACAATGCTTTTTGGGTTTACCAAAGGAGCGCCGTACTCTGATCTGATGATCAGGAGAAATATATACCATGTTCGTCTCAGACGGAGGGCAATATGCAATAATCGTGAATTGAGAGTATTTAGCCATCTTCAAATGCAAAAGGTATCTCATCAAGTTCCTTTCACAAGTAACATACTTTTTACAAGGTATTTTGCTACTTAACATGCTTAAAAGACAATGGCTTGTAATACACTCAATTTATTGAATAACTTAATGCTGCAAACTGCAAAAACATTCTTGTAATTAACTTGAGACAACTTGCTCGCAGAAGTACAAGTGCATAGAAAAGGTTAAGAGTTAGCCTTGTTGGAAGGGTAGTGATTGCAGGATACCATGTTAAACAAAGGTTAACCATCAGGGTGCGTATATGAACACCAGACATAGAGACTGCCAAGCAAGGTTGTTCCACTAATGGCTTGCTTGTATATTTGTGCGTTTTGGTTTTTAGCAGACACTCTCCTTCACATCTTGGGTAATATATTTGTGAGTTTTAAAGACCCTAAATATCTAAATGAGGTTTAAGTGGAATTTTGAAATGTCAACTCAATCCAATCCAATCCAATCTAACTGATTTTAAGATTAACTTGGGAAAGCCACAAAGGACAATTTCTATACGCCCTCTGAAGTCTGCTGAATGAATTCATGCAACTGTGCAACAAACTAAGTTTTGTGCCATAACTTGTACGATATTAAATCATTATAATGTGTGGTGCTAAAGTGAGCTTCACCAATGATTTAAAATTATATGCTTCATAGGAGATTTCAAACAAGACACCCCATACGAAGATGTCCTTGTTCTGAGGCAATGTTAACATTATAAACATGCAAACAAACAAAACTTGTCGATACTACGCATCATAGCTTACATGATGTAGCTCGTTGGTAAGACCAAAATGGCGGACATGCACATGTCAAAATTATATGTTTAAGGGGTGCGTTAAGGGTGACAGTAACTAAAACATTATTCTCCAAGTCGGATTATACCAAAACTTCAAACATTGCATTAACATCACTAGTCAACATTAATGCTTGTGTCACACTGGTCATATTCAAAAGGGTATCACTATATCACACCTGAAGTGTTGCAAAGACCTCGATCCATTATCACTACACCACATCACAGGCTATTTGCCAGTCGACACCTTGCTATTGTCCACCGTGTTAAGCTTTAATAGTATCTCAAAAGGAAGATCTAAATTCAATTACATTTATCGGCCCTTCACATACCAAAGATCGAATCGAGCAGAAAAGATGGCAAATACTCACATGAATAGAGCTGATCGTTGAGCTCATAATACCATGCAACTATTGGTGGATTAACCTTTTACGCGCGCAATTTTACGCAGACGATTTTATCAACAGATGAAATAATTTCTACAAAAAAGTTGATATTATTGATATTTTTATGACCACGTGTTTGGAGATGAGTTATATTGGGTAACCCGGGATACCTCTTACAGTTGCACAATTTCAAGAAGCATTTTATTTTAGTAATCTGCAAGAGCATAATAACTTTTAAGAATGAGAAGGATGAAGGATGAAGATTGCTCTTCTGATCTGTGGTCAGGTGAAGTGGTGTATGCACACGTGGTGTTTGCCAATACACTCTTACTTCAGAATGCCTTTCATTCATGAAAACATCCCGATGACCAGGTGTGTTTCTTTTCTCTTTTCTTTTCAATAGAGGTATTTTATTTTATTTCATTCTTATACATGCTTAAAAAGACAGATGTGAATAAAATGAGCAGCTATAGGTGATGATAATGATAACAATCAAAATGTCTGACACTTTTTGTGATATTTTTACTTATAACTGATAATCATAGCGGCGTATATTTGAGCTTATTTTAGTTGGTGAATGGAGAGGTTATTGTTGACAAATGTAATGTGAAACTATCAAAAGCTACTTGTAATTTTATTATCCATATTAAGTATTCAAAATTATCCAATTTATTGAAAAGAAGTAGGACAACCTATCAACCTATCAATGTTTTGATCATCTGACAGCCGATATCGATACTATTGTTTACAGTGTGAATTATGAATGAGAAATACTAATGTCAATTTTACATATCTACATGCTAATTTCAGTCATGGGTGGTCATGAATTGAATCCGCACCCAATGGTTAATAGCCATGATAGCAACCCTTTATTAATATTTAGGTTGTTCCCTGCTCAGTATAACTATAAAAGTATAAGCGCGTTCAGAGTCTTGTTTTTCTCTCTGAAGTTGTTACTCTCAACAAACATAATAAAGAACGATCAAACTTGTACCGGTATATCTCCCTCCTTAACCATGATTACCGTCCGTACCTTCCATCCAGACCAAGCGGTCTGCCTTTCAGGTTTCCCGTCCTTTTCCCCCTTATTTATACTCTTATTTTTGTCTTTTATTTCGCTTTTCTCAGGACATTTGTCACGATTTAACGTGTTGGAAAAGTTCAGATGTAACTATATAAATTTGTCTCGATTTGAGATACAAATAAAGAACATAATAAGAAACTATGTGCTGTTTTTGACCATGGTTTCAAAAATATACATTAGTGTGTCAAATTACAGCTTGCAATATGTTGGTGGAATTGAAAAGGGCATATCGCGTTTTACATCATTTATACAATAAACTACTATTTCTTTGCACTGTGTTATATTTCCAGTTATCATCTATTTTGTCAACGTTTCTTTAATCAATAACCCCTCTCATTTCTCATATATTTTGGTCCAGGTGGTGTGTTGTAGACTTTAAAGTTTGGCATTGGGTACTCATCTTTAATAAGATCTGTAAGTATTTACCCACTCCAACAAGAAACTGAAGCCCTTATTTCGACCAGTGGTATAACCAATTGGCAAATACGGTTGAGAGGCTAGACAAACCGATTAGACCACTTCATTCAAAGACTTCACCTACAACATTTGAATGACTCTATAATGATATATGTAAGCAAATTTTCACATTAAACATGCTTTAAATGACATGTAGAGGCCTTTACATGCATGATGTAGACTTTGTCTTATACAGTTATACAATTCTTCAAATTGCCATATTTGTTTTTTATTAGTTGGTTTAGGGCCTAATATTTTTGAATGTGTCATTGAAAATGTTGAAATTATGAATTTTATTTATCTCAGCTATGTCCAAGAAGAAAAGATGTTGATAATTTTGCTTACTTGTACTTGATTATGTTTACCTTGTACCTTAGTGCTTCAACTTCACTTTCTCATAAAAAAAAAAGTGTTGATATTATTAGTTTTGTATCGTAAATGCAACATACAGATATACGGTTTGTCCCTAATAATCATTTGGTAACACTTTATGTACGCTTAACTTAAAGGCACATGTAAACAGTCGCAAATACTGATGTAGCCTTTTTAGGAGAGAATATATGCAGGTATATCAGAAAAGCCATGACAATTATTATAAATGGACTGCAAGTACAAGAAGCACTTCCTCTAATGAAAATTTCATTTAAAAAAGATGACTAATGTCAACAGGGCAATCCTAACCAGCTAACCTAGTTAATGTATAACAAGATGAGCAACGTTTACCTATTTACAATAATCAAGAGAGCCTAATGGACTGCCAACTACTACGATTACAAATAGTACCATACTTGCATTAATTAAGTTGCGTGCTACACAATAAACGCTAAAAATTATAAACGTTGTTTGCACTATCACTTAAGTTTATCTAAATATGTTAACTTCTGTCATCTTATGATATATATAAGAGGCCACTCAGGTCAGTAGAGGTGAACAGCTATAATATGACTCTTAATTTGCATGTTGCCTAAATAGAATGAGAGAGTCATTTACTATATGGTTATCAGAGTCCTGTATACTGTCTTACCCAAAAAACACATCCAAAAAGAAAGTATGCCCATTACGGTATCATTCTTTCCAACTTTTTCCGCTGAGTGAATTATCCTCTGCCTACTTATATTTTTCTTTATACCAATTTTTATATTAAACAGACTGTAATTTAAAAATTAAAAACCAAGCTGCTATGTTTTTAAACCATTTAAAAATATTATTTTGTGCCTTCAAATATAATTAGTGTAATTTTTCCAACAAAAACGTGTGATAAAAGGAGAAAGAGTGTGCCCATTCAGTTTATACATGACATGTTGGATGGGAAGGAATTAAAATAAGGCTCAAAGCAATTAAAAATCTTTAACAACGATTACGTTGTCTTTTAATTTAATATGTGTGATCTGTGCCAAATTGTCAAGAGTTTACTATGTCAGTTTAATTGAATTATCATAAAACATAATATTATTAATTAACAAAATGTATAAGCCCAATACTATAGCCACCAAGTGAACTTTGCAAGTGCAATACAATGTTTACCTAATTGCACACAATTAATATTTGATGTTCAGAATTAAATAGAGCAACATAATAATTCTCCTCCCAAAAAAGTTCTTAAACTCAGAAAAGGTCTGTTTAATTACCCTTGAAACGGCCTGACTTAGCTTAAGGCTACGTTAATGTTCAAGCTGCTTAATAAAGTTAAACAATACCAGGTTCATGTACTACCAAAGGCCAAGTGGACAAAAAATCCGTTTTGATCACGTACAATATTAACTACTGTATGAAATCTCAAAATAGAACACTACATTGGATGTGTTAATTCTCAAATAGTCCTTTGTGTAAAGGCGTCTATTTACATAAAATATTGTATGTAACAGTACAATTATAATCATTAAATAAGTACCTTTACTTATAAGAGAGGTGACAACTGCATGTGGTACGGTGGTAAGCTTAACTTTAACTTAATGCGCCATTTTGAATGGTTTTGTAAATATGCAGAATTCTGTGCAGTCTGTATGTACATGCATGAGGATGCAGCTATCCATACCATGCATGTTAATAATGTTAATATTGCACATCATTCCTTTCGTCTGATGTGGGATTCGATGGTAATGCAATAGATAGGAAAAAGTTCATGTAACTTTGTGTCAAATTCAAAGGCATAACACCTATGATAATTAGGCCCAGTATAGCCACTGGTAGCCTGTTTTAAAAGTATTATATCAATGTATACTAAGAAGAATTCTCACTTCTTTTCAAATAAATACAATTTAAAAACTTCCAAACTGCAAGCACGTTTTAACATGTAGATGCACCATAAACTCAGTAAAAGCTTAGCCTATATAATAACTTATAATGTTGTATCTACGTGTCTCAGGTTTTACCTTTAAATACTTGATCAAAAACACCAAATTTTAAGAAGTATAAAACTCACCCTCTGGAAACAGGGCTCTCATCTTAAGGTAACTGGTGGATAAGCGAATTATAGACGCTTTGTCTAACTGGGTTGTTATGGCGGACGGCAACGGTAGAAGTTTAGCAAGCTCAAAGAACTCGGCATTTTCCTTTTCCCGACGTGTCCTGGCTGCGTTTTTAGATTTTTCCTTCATGACGTCAACTCTACAGAGGAAAAGAAATTTCAGAGGTCAGTTGTGTGAATTTAGAAGATCTATTTCATAATAAAAGGACTTTTTACTCCACCGTACCATTAAACCATCATGGAATGGGAGGACTTCTGATTCTGATGGCGGACATGTTAATGTATGTGAACATTTCCATTAATAATCGACGAATTAGTGAAAGAAAGCCCCATCAGCAATAGCTGCCAGGAGGCGTATTTTAAGATGTGTACAATACAGAATGCAGAAATTGTCAAATATCTATAAAGGCAGCTAGCTATATAGCAGATACCCTTCTTTCTCCATAACCCCTCGTAATGTACTTGGGACTACTTTCATATGAACTTGTAAATGATTTCATTCAAGTAATATGATATCAACAATGACTTTCCAACCAAGTTCATAATTTAATGTTAACAAGGTAACACGGTGACAAGTTCATAAATACTGTTTATAAATAAACATGTAGCAAAACTGTCTGTCGTTTCAACATAAACTGAAATGTGTAAGTCAAAGATCAAAACAATTTTCCTTATACTTATAGACAGCTCGAGGTGCATATTTGCAATATTTTAAAAACTATAATGTGTAATCTTTTTACACCAGCTTGTTAATCATTGTTACTTAAATGTGAAATACATAATGAGCTATGATCTGGTTAAATATGTACAATCATTACATTTATTGTACATCATTGTTTTAGGCATCTCTAATCAATTGTTATCTAGTGAAATCAAATAATTATCACAAGAACAATGATCTTGAATAAACAATAGATACTCAGAAATACAATAGTCATAATGAGACAATTGGTTTAAATAATTGTCCAATTTAGATGATACATGTACCTGTTAGTTACATTAACAACAAAAATACCACCAATCCCAGGTCACTGGACACATGTAAACACAGTCTACCACACAATGTAACAAAATCTTATCAACTATCATCAAATAATATCATCAAATATCCATGATCAGATGATGGAAAATGGTAACTTAAGATGAGACAAGTTGGTCACGCACAAATATCCAGTCCAGTGTAGTCAGTCAGCAGCAACGTGTGGCCTTTATCGCCTCCTAAACTCGAGTTCTGACGCCCGATGAAAAAGTCTAATTCAATTTTGCATTCGATGAATCTGAATAGTATATCTGTTGAACTATAGCGGTAGAAGTGAACAGGTTTATTGTGTTTGAGGTGTTGTTACCAACACTCAGCCGTTTACCCATATGCAATCTTACTAGAGTGTTGAAGACTGTAAGAGATCTATATTTATCGTCACTGATCATGAGGTCCATATATATACAACGTCTGTACTGAACTGTATGGCTGAAGTGCTCTACCATGTCTACCGAAAACATGTTGTGGTAATGATATAGCATTTTAACATGGCTGAACCCCGGTGTTGTGAACTGAATACCGTCCTAAATGTCCTTTATTTTTTGGTAAATATGGATGATCGAACTAGAAAAACACACACAAAAATATGTTCCCACATTCGGGTCCAAGTTCATCATGCAAGAATTGATCAACACATTAGGTATTTAGTTGCAGTGTTACATAGACGTCCTTGATTTAAAAGTTTGAAGAAAAAAACGAGTTTCAATTTGAGCATGGGTGACGGAACGATCGTCTGGTGTGTCTGTTCTTATATATAGCTTATTTTTGTCGCCTTTTAACAATAAACCCCCAAAATTCACCGGGTGCAACAGCGGATGTAATGTTATTTAGGACATTCAAAATACCGTGATTATAATTGACCTGCTTTAATACGTGATGCGTTGGTTAAGGCGAAAGAGTATCTCTCTTTTAACAGTGTTTTGTCCCAATGTAGTATTCTTAAACGATCGCTATCGATAAAGATAACAAGAAATTTTGGTATTCAAAATTGTATATTGTCTTTAATGTCACCCTAGTAAAAGAAATCACTTACTGTATGGTAATATGTGGTTTTGGTAACCGACTATTATTAGTGGCAGCAGACACAGTAATCTATTTCAATAGCAGAATCGATGTTTAAATCAAATTGGTACATATGATGAATCCGTGATCAATTAATGATCATGTTTATCGGTCATGCAACAGAGTTCTTGGATAGATAGTAGATTCCCATAAGAAATAGTTGCTCACTTAATGTTTGTTTTCAATCACCTTTCGCCTCCGAGTCCGATCCTATAAACACAGTTACTTCAAAGCGTAGTATAAGTGGATTGTATTTATCAAGTCTTTTCTCATCATCCGACGTGAGAGTGATGCCTCTATACTTGCTGTTCACTTCTCATTTCCAAGTCTCATCATCTATAAGAGTTCAATCCTTTAGAGAGTCCATGCAATACATCCTCCTTAACAAATTTGTCAACGATGCTTCCTCGATGCTCAATACAATACTACTAGAGGGATAAAATGCCTGATTATACTGTCGCGGGGTTTTACGGTTCGCAGACGGGATGCAAATAGCACTAAAGCGCGCTCGACACGGTAGAGCCGTATGATGATGAGAGTCAAAAGCTTAGCAGTCCGCATAAGCTGATAACTGCCTCTTGAGTGAAGTGTTCAATGCAATCAACCACTTAATTAATCCGTAACTGAGTATAGTTGAATTATAACAAGATATCTCAAAACAGACATGAAGATCCTTTGAAATTATCCAACAGTTCGATGAATCGAAAGTATAAACCAATCATCTTTTGAAGAAGTGTTGATCGCTTGTTGAAATATCAAATGGATTTACGTCTAAAATATAGGTCAGAGTTGGTTAAGTTTGAAAACTATGCTAGTCGATACTGTCATGTTTATAAGCTCATCTTCAGATAACATAAAGACAATTTCTTAAAGAGGAACCATCTTCTGCATCATAGCATGTCGCGTAAGGTGTTCCAAATTATGTAAGCAGATGCAGTTCGGGTGCTCGTAGTAAGCAGTCAGAAGATTTGAACAACAGTCCTGTTCAGCTGAACCATCTACGGTCTAATTAGTATAAGTCAACAGCAGGAGAAAAAGTTGTAAGCAGTCAAATAGCCAATGCCATTATTTTGAAGACTTCATCAAATACTCGTCTTCTGAAGATAGCAGTATAATGTAAAGACAGCAGTATTATTATAATCATGTAAGAAGACAATTTTTCAGTTGACATCCACAATATAATAAACATGTACATAAATATCCACATGTGCAAAATACACAGATCGTGACATAAGTAACTTACCTTGGTTCTAGTTCTGTAGGCGACTGAACCACTGAGTCCACCGGTGATTTGCTGCTTTCTGATTGTCCGACGACGCACCTTTGGGTACAGAAAATAAACAGTAAACAATCGTCAGTATTTATATGAAGAGAATGAGAAAGGTCGTTGGGGTGTGTACAGCGTGTTGTCCGAACGTGGTCCCTGGCCCAATACTTTGCTCAAGTGTCTTTTTTAGGGCAAGACGAGATAAGCCGACGTTAAAATGAGGATGACTACCCGTTGCATTGAAACAGCACGCATGTAAACGTGTGCAATCGCTCCTCGTTTTAGTTGTGGCGAATTAGAAATAAGTCACGATCTCTTACCGTTGCGTTATCGCACACTTTGTCGACATTCTACACGGGGAGGGCAGGCTTCTCCCCCAACTCGATTTTTTTTTCGTATGTCCCCCAAAATATATGCACGGGCACGAAACTCGCTCACAGAAATCACCCGAGTCTTAAAGTGTGCATCCTCAATCGTTATTTTGCGGGCCGAAGCGATCGGTAAAGTAATAGAAAAAAAGTGGGAGGTGACGGTTATATTATTTTGACACCCGCAACACGGCTCACTGCTAGTTAGATCCCAAGAGTTTGATATTGGGGCTGGGGCCCGTAGACTATAACTATACTGTAAATATACAAAGAAATGGCTATAGTATGACTCTACTTAGATGTCAATCAATCAACCAGTCGTCAATTTAACCATCTACTATTGGTCAACTAACCGATGCGGGCGTGCTTCCGTGTGACTTATCATTTACTTGAGCTTGGAGCTTGGCCCAGCTCAAAATAAAATATCGTCTGCAAAAACTAGCTGTATTACTGACTCCACACACACGCGCATACGCATGACATTGGCATTGGTTCTGCCTTAGTACCATAGTATAACAATACAAAAACTCACGTGTTTTATATAACTTGCCCTTGTTTTGAACCATACTGCCCTGGTAACCAAAGAGAAAAAAGTTTCTTGACTAAAGGCGAATAATATTTTCCAAACAAGGGATGGCTATGCTTCATTAGCTACGGTCAATGTTAATCAAATAGTACCCTGGTGTAAAATCTCAGGAACATTTAAGGGTTCCTTTGATTCTCTTTTGTTATGGTCATTAACTTCAAATTAAAACATTGTCTAAGTGGGTCTGTTGATAAGATTGATGGTGGTAAAATGCATGAAATGAGTGTGAAATTAAAGAGAAGTAATGTGCTATAGAAGAGCTATGGGTGGGATAGAGTATACATGTATATAAAGTTGTAAAAAAAAGGACATTCGGTATTCGGTGGGGAGATATATTATATGAATACAAGAAACATGAGTATTTCATTATAATTATCATGAATATTTCAATAAAAATAAGTTATTAGTTCGTGGCAACATGTGACCGATTTTGAGAGCCAAAAAATAGCAAGTTTAAATCAATTATATTTGAAAAATATATGTTTGATTATTATGTGTTACGGACCAGCCTGTGGACCAGAGATTTTTATTTCCACAAATTTATTTCATTTCTATGGTTTCTTTACCATGACCCTCCAATCTGAAAAATATGTTATTGCTTGAACTTGTTGTTGCTTGAAATCAACTTTTGTATGATATGTATTATGATACTAACAACTCAATAGTATTGAGACAAAAGTCCCTTGCAACCTGTTGTACTGTATTTATTTTCCAGGTTAGCACACATTGCTAGCCCATTCAGGCTCATCCATATCAGCATGCTATATATATAACAATTAGGATTTGTCTCAATTTCGGATTTTTGGCAGGTTCAATGTCAAAAAATAAGAAATAGCCTAAAATGTCCAAAATGCCGAAAATTGGCACACTTAAGTTCACTATTTAGAGCCTATATTTAATACAAATTCCGTAGTATTTGACACCAAATTAGTATGATGTGCAGTACAAAATACGATTCTTCATAGTATTATAATTATAGACATAGACAACTATCTATCCCATATACATCTTACATGTTAATTAATCAAGGAATACACCCTCAGTATCTGCAGGTCTTGGGGGGGGTCATCAACTTTACCAAAAATAGCGTCAAATCAAGGCTTTATTTTTGAATGACATACTTATTTCTCAATGACCCGACCTCAAAGTACAATGTTTGAATTCTCCACAGTAGATAGATGTGTTACATGTCACATTACTCTTACATATATATTGTGAATTCTGACGTAAAAGCATAATTTAGCCCTTTTCCAAACCTGACTTACTCCTATAGCGGCGCGTCACATGGGATGTTGGATGGTTAGCTCTGATGTTATAGAGGGCGGGATGGTCAATACACTGCTCATTCGGCAACATCGTTCTCTGGATCTCATCTTACATGATTGGCGTATCAGATTACTGACGTTTTCAACAAGAAACTTTATTGTGTTGCTAGAACAAATGTTAATTTAGATTGACGTCTGCAAAGTAATATTAGCACTTTCCTCAACAAGTTGTATTATATAATTGTAAAATTAAGGCTCTTTGTATTTCTGGAAAAATATCAAAATGAGAGTCAATGTCGAAAAAAATTTTCTTTTCCTCCAACTGCTTTTTCGTGATTCTTTAAAATTGCTTACAAATAAAATGACTAAATGAGCATTATGTTTGTTTTTCGTATATCATGGGCTTAAATTACAAATGTTAAGCCAATAAAGCATGACTTAACCCTATGAGAACTATACCTGCCGATTGGCCAAAGAGAAGATTTCATTATTAATTGGACCAATCAGCAATATTGTTAGAATAATTTCACGCAAAAAAATTGGGGTGAATTATTTGCAAAGCTCAATTCTGATTGGTGATTTAAGAGAAAATATAATGTAATTGACCAATCAGAGGCGATGTTAGATCGACAGGTAGTGCTCAGGGGGTTACGAATGCTTCTGATAGTTTTGTATACTGACACATAAAGACTTAAGTTAAATAAGTGCTAGTAGTGGTCTTAGTTCTCTAAAATTGTTTGCTATTTTTTTTCTTTCAATTTTATTTCAGTTTGCAGGGAAATCTATTAATTATCTGTTCATTATTGTGGTGATACAGCTGCTATCATATCTTTGAGTGATCGGTTAAAGTCGGCATTGAACAAAAACAATACCTGTATCATATCTTAACATATTAATCCTCGTTTAAGCCCACTTAAGAACGTTGACGGAAGGTGGGATTGAGTGCCTTAAATGTTCTGTATAATGCTGCTGGCATGCTGGCCACAGGCTTCAACATAAAAAGTTTTGAGACAATTATCTTAAGATCAAATGAATCAAAACTAGGCTTGCTTGTACTCATTTTAATGCATTTTTCATTCTGATTCCAAATATGGTCATGAAAATTTACATTTATGAAATTTTTGAATTTTGAATTTTTTTAAAACTTAAACTTGTGAAGAGAGATAAAGTCGGCATTGAACAAAAACAATACCCGTATCATATCTTAACATATTTATCCTCGTTTAAGCCCACTTAAGAATGTTGACGGAAGGTGGGATAATGCCTTAAATGCTCTGCTGCTGGCCACAGGCTTCAACATAAAAAGTTTTGAGTCAATTTCTCAAAATAAGAGTTATCTTAATTAAGAACAACTGAATCTAAGCTTATTTGTATTCATTTTAATGCATTTTTCATGCTGATTCCAAATATGGTCATGAACATTTACAATTCTGAATTTTTTTGATTTAAAAAAATGAAACTTTTCGTCTGTACGGTCGACACCCGAGAGAGTTAACAAAGCCCTGTTCTGCAAAGGTTGCTGCTGGAAACATGTCAAAATGTGTCTTTAATAGTCTTATTTTAAAGAGTGTGAGTTCTAGTAAAAATATAAAGAATACGATTATGTATAAAACAATCATCAGCATTGTTATATATTTTATAACAATAACGATTGTTAGGGCTATATTCAATACCGATATACATCCGTATTTTGTAAATATTTAATTTAAATGAAAAATGAACTTCCATTAATCTGTACATTTTTTTTTTTTACTCTATTGTATATAGTTTCTTGTCGCATTATATTGATGTTGACAAGTTTGTTCAACTTGAAATTCATACAAATAAATAACAATGGTTGGTACAAGCCGCCGACGTAAAAAAGGTGTAACCTTTCTCATTATTATGATTTGAAAAGTGATCATATCATTCGCTTGGTTTTCATGTCAAAAGGGAGTTTTATTAACGCTTGAATTCAATTGGCTATTCCATTTAAAATCTACACAACCCCTGTGGAAGATTTTAGAAATACCTTCCACAGGGGTGTATGAATATCTGATAGACTAGACATGATAGCAATGTTCATTGTCATTATACTTTTTATCATTTTGTGGTCATATTAATGAGAGGAGCGTTTTTACTCATCATCAAAAGTTTCTTGACTTGTTGTTGGTTGCATGTGAACGAGAATGAATTTTAAATGGAATGAACACATTAGGCAGCTCCATTTCAATTTCATACACCCCGTGAGAAAGATTCAACCTGAATCTTCCACTGAGGGAGGGTCGGTTTCAAATAGAGCTGCTAATATGTTCATTCCCTTTGAAATTCATTCTCGCTTTCCACATGGAATGTGGATTTTAAATGGAATAGCCCAATTCACACACAACAAACAACAAGTCAAGAAACTTATGATGATGAGTAAAAATGCTCCTCTCATTAATATGACCACAAAATGATAAAAAAGTATAATGACAATGAACATTTGTATCATGTCTAGTCTATCAGGATATTTTATAAAACGACAATTATCAATATTGTATATTAAGCACGTATTTGAACATTCGTCTTGGCCATTGTTAGGAACAACACTAAATGTTCCATGATTAAACTTTAATAACAATACATTAAATTTTTGTCGACATGTTATTTATTATTATGAAATACATGGATATAATGTTCCAGGTGCATTTTAAAAGTACACTTTATATTGACCTATAGGGGAAAAGTCATTTTCAGTATTAAATCAGTGAAAAGGGGGCGTATTGTTATTTCGTACGTTAAGAAAATATATCATAAAAAACAACACAGAGAAAAAAAAGATTATTTAAGATTCAATGGTTATCCATACAAAATTACATGGTTAGTGCATTTTGTTTTCCCATTACATGTGAAAAGGAGTCCGTTATTCTTCACATTATGATTAAATTAATGTTATTTAACACAAGTTCAAAACCACATAAATATATTAGAGCTTGCATGATCTGTTGTGAAAAATACTAATCAATTCGGATTCAGTGGTCATAGGTATATATTATGCTTAAAGGAACTGTTAGTGATCACAGGGAATGCGTAAAAATATTTTCGCATTTTGTCGGAATAGATTATTTGTTCTGGTTCTGTCTATTATTGTCATTAGGTGTTTTTTTTTGTGTGTGAAAAAATTGAGTAAAACCGAAGAAAACAGCAGTGTTGACAAATATGAAGCTCTATAGCTAGAATAGTGTCCCTTGATAAATGTGGCTATTGTTGCATTTTTATAACAAAAAAAATAACACACTGGTAACAAAGGTTATGTATAGGCCTATTATAGGGGCAAGGAATCCAGTTACTACACTGGAATTTCAGTGACTCAAGACAAGCGGTACGTTATTTATGATAAGGAAAGAGGTACTGCTAGAATGTACCTCATTTTCTTAACATAAATAATGAACCACATGTCTTGAATCACTGAAATTGCAGTAAAGTAATTGGAGTCCTTGCCCCTACAATATACCTTTGTTACCAGTGTGTTGTTGGGTTTTTTTTCAGAAAAATGCAAAATTTATCAGGGGGTATAGTAGGCTACCACCTCAACTTTGAACATTTGATAATTTTTATCATTATATAACACTGACTTCACTATTGATACAGCAGTATATTATAGTGTAAGATAAATAACCTGTTTGGAACATATTTCTACAGTGCACACAGCAATTGAACGTTTTAAACAGGATACATTTTTTGGTTTTAGTAAAATCGTTTTAATAACATTAAATATCGGGTCATACAAAGGTCATGAAAATGTTTTAAAAACTTTTTGTATGAAAACACACTATAACAACATTCTTAAAATGTTGTCAAATTATTATTGTAAACCATTGTTGCACTTAAATAAAATAGTTTGCAGTAAGTTTTCAAAAAATGTTTTTGAATATTATGAAAATTTTCATACTTTATGCCGACATTTAAACGTTTTCTGGCAACCTTTTCTAACCTTTTGCGAATAATGTCGAAAACTTTTTTGTATTTGCTGGGGAAGGAGCATATTGCACCTCTAGTGTGCCTATACTGTGAACATTATTGACAGTACAAAGTACAACTGACATTTTCAATAAAAGTTTACCATTATGGAACTTTATTTGTATATAGAGTGTATACATTTAATTTTGTATTATCACTTTTGTCCATATTTTTCTGAGAACAATTTCCGTGCCTTACGTTGCCTATAACAATTTGTTAAAACACCCATTTAAATGCACGTGTGTCGTCTTGAGTTTTTAGAAAAATGCAGGCTTTTAAAAAGAAAAATCATTACAATTTACAAAGCACTGTGTCGAAAGATACGTCAACATTTATATAATGTACAAATTTCCACTCAAAGCCGTGACGTTTGAATTTATACGCCTCTTTATTATAGGGTGTTTTAGTTCAAAGAATATTCTCATTTGCCTTTTGGCATGTCCGGGATAAATCGAAAATTTGTAAACACTTATTTTTGCGTTTAAATTGGTTGTAGTTTTTACGAATTCCAAATTGTTTTAGCCATGTTAGCGCTATGAAATCAATATTGAACTAGAGTGGTTCTCGGCTTTCGCGGTTCTCGGCATTCGCGGTTCTCGGTAGTGTGGGTTGGTCCGTATGTGACGTTTCTGTTC
Source organism: Amphiura filiformis (assembly GCF_039555335.1). Taxonomy (NCBI): domain Eukaryota; kingdom Metazoa; phylum Echinodermata; class Ophiuroidea; order Amphilepidida; family Amphiuridae; genus Amphiura; species Amphiura filiformis. The sequence continues at coordinate 37,918,310 of NC_092634.1, read as the reverse complement.
AGAACCTTGTGTGACCCTTCCCCCCCAGAAAAAAATCATCCGCCACCACTGGTTATAACAAGGGCCTTGTAAATGCAACTGGTGAGACAGAGCCTCGAATGACGTTTGTGTTTTCAGTCTGATTTCAGTTCCCTAACAGGTACAAAGTTTACGCATTATCATTAGGCCTACCAAGTATTGTATGTCCTATAATCTCTTATGTATGACATGGATCTTTACCATGATAAAAAAAAAAAAAAAATATCATTTCAATACCCCAAACATGCGTTAAAAAAAGACCATGTTTTACACATGCAACCTCAAGTTTAGACATATAATTTAATTTTCCCTAAACCCTCATGCACGGGAAAATCATGCCGCCACCATTGGTTATGACAAGGGCCTTTTAGGGTGCACACCAGTAAATAACCCCCACTGACTTTCTGTACAGACAGGGGCCGGGAAAACAACTTAGTTCTTCAAAACTTCCCCTTTCTGCAAGCAGAAGGTCAGATGACGACATCCATTGTAAAAATTAATCTATGGATTTCAGGATTTTTTTTCCAGAAATATTGTAAAAAGTTCAACCTATAACCCATACAGCTAACGCCACCTCACAAACAGCTTGGTGTTTCTGAAATGTAACACATTTTGAAAGTCGTCATAAAAAGTCGGATCCTGCTTAATTTACACAGACAATCTAATTTACAGGCCTAAATGATGATTAAATATGAATCAAATTTGAAAAATTTGAAAAATATCAAATTTTAATAATTTGTCATAAAATTTGCATTATATCGTGAATTTCAAAAAATGAAAATTATTTGATATGAGAAAGACATTCTTCGTATTCAGAATGCAATTCGATATGTCTGATGTGCTCTCATTTCCCACAAAAATACTGTCGAAACGCTCAAAACGCTCATTCCAGATCCCTTAAGTATATGTCATATTACATGTTTCACATTTGTACGATTTTAAATAATTCTTTATCATGTTTATAGGACATGCTCTGTTATATTTTTATATCCTCTTTTCATTCTTGAAAAGATAGATCATGCTTTTATTTCACCCATTGGGTATTTCTTTATTAATTTGTGTTTATATGGCGATTTCAAGTGGGATAATAACTCCTGGATGACGTAAGCATAATGTTGATAGATTTAAATATCATTATAAATAGGCACTTAATAATAATGATATTGAAATAAATTGATAAATAGATAAATTAATAGATAAATAAATAAAAGATATATAAGCGTAGATAAATAATAAATAAATGATAAACTAGGAGTAAATTGCAAACATTAAATATCTTAGAGCAAATGAGCATTTAATAAGTTTTTGAGACAAATATTTTGCCCCTTCTTGTACGTTTTATCATTATTTTATCTTTTACTAATTTTTTTTGGGACATGCTCGCTTATTTATTTTTTATGTGTTCCTCTTATCATTTGTGAAGTATTTCTTTATTTTTGTTTTAGTACAAGTGATCACTGAGTATGTTTAACTGTGGAAATATCGGTAGATAAGGTGTTTTTATTTCACCCTTGAGTATTATTTATAAGTGTATCAACATACATTTCACATGTCATGATTTTTCATTGTTTTATTTTAAAGCAATTCTTTATTGGGGTGCATGCTCTCATATATTAGGTGGTTTTTTTTCATGTTCCTCTTGTCATTCTTGATAGATGGCTGTTTATTTATGTCGCGTGTTAAGTATTTTTTTAATTTTTGGTCGAAGTGTATAATTATCATCACATGCTGTACGCTGTTTATTTATTTCGCCCTCATTTTCTTTACTTTTGTTTTAGATCTTTAGTTCTTTATTTTGTTTCTGTGAATATCATCCGAAAAGTAGGCCTTCTGCACATTATGATTTTTCCTTGCTTTATTTAACTTTTTCTGGGGTGCATGCTCTCTGCTGGTTTTTTTCATGTTCCTCTTATCATTATTGACATTTCACATGTCATGATTTTTCATTGTTTTATTTTAAAGCAATTCTTTATTGGGGTGCATGCTCTCATATATTAGGTGGGGTTTTTTTTCATGTTCCTCTTGTCATTCTTGATAGATGGCTGTTTATTTATGTCGCGTGTTAAGTATTTTTTTAATTTTTGGTCGAAGTGTATAATTATCATCACATGCTGTACGCTGTTTATTTATTTCGCCCTCATTTTCTTTACTTTTGTATTTAGATCTTTAGTTCTTTATTTTTGTTTCTGTGAATATCATCCGAAAAGTAGGCCTTCTGCACATTATGATTTTTCCTTGCTTTATTTAACTCTTTACTGGGGTGCATGCTCTCTGCTGGTTTTTTCATGTTCCTCTTATCATTATTGACAAGATAGCACCTGCTGTACGCTGTTTATTTATTTCGCCCTAAATTATTTCTTTACTTTTGTTTTTAGATTTTGAAGTTGATATCATGATATCACACGCTATGTTTTATACCAACCGCATTGTCTGGTTAAAGACAGTTCTTGTTTTAAATCCTGAATACAATGTCAACATTCAGTTCGTTCACCTCACAATGCGGTGCGATGTTATATAACTGTATATATTGCAGGGTTGCCAAACCCGCGATGTAATAGGCCTAGGTCAATAGGATGAGTTTTGAAGATTTTCCTCGCGACAATTTCCTGTCCTATAGACACCAATTGATGGTTAAGAAAAATATTGCATGACTTCTCAACATTGGCTTACGCGACTTCTGGTAGTTTTTTATCTCATAGAAACCAACGGTTGATAAAAAAAATATTGGGCGACTTTTCAATGATTTGACACACACTACATTTATAATTAAAATGATCAGCCTTAAAGTTTTACCTTTTAGTGGGTTAAGCCAAACCTAAGTGGATGAAATATAAATCAACACTTCTGGCACTGATTGGTTTCCGTAGTTGTTATATGGAATACGAGCTGTCTGTAGCTACAAAATTGTCTGCAAATCGGCTTTTGCCGGGCCTCTCTTTTTCGGCGTTTTTCTCATTAAATTAGGGTCCCGTTCAAATAAAAAATAAACTGGTGTCTAGATGTCATCACAGTTAACACACCAGGAAAATTATAGAATATACAACAACCTAGTTACACCTGTAGACTGCGAACAAACATGCACCTGGCCAGACCTGGCCGTAAAACAAAGTGTTCTCCCTACGGATACCCTTAAGGGTCACACAATAATGCGCCTGGAATTAAACACAGAGCGCCTTATTGTTCGCCTTACCAAAAGGACTGTTGTTCGCCTAACCAAAAGGACTATTTTCTTCAAATTATTGTCCTATAGATATGTGATAAACGCATTTTCAAATGTGCAATCATGTGTTGCACGTTGATTCATAAATATCTTATGAAATGATTTAACGGTGTGTTTTTTTTCTTGTTTATTTTCAAGTTACAACTTACATTAATCGCCTCTCCATGGTGATATATGTTTTTTGGTTAATTATTTATGTTTATATTATGTTTATTTAGAGGTTAATCATCGACTTGTTTTGAGGGCATTGTGAAACCAAGAAACACTTTGATTTTGGACCGATGAATATCCTGAGGGGCGCAGCCTCGAAGGATATTACGAAGTCCAGTCAAAATGCTTAGATATTGGTTAATTAATTACTTAACATCCGTTTCGAATGTTACGATTTTTGTTTTAAAAAACAACAATTAAGAAAGATCTCTTATAAAGGTCCTAAAATGTAGGAGTTTTAATAGACCTTTTTATAGATAAACATAAGTTTTAAACAGTTTTCTTTTCAATTATTTGACTTACTTGATATTTCATCAGAAAGAGTTGCATGACTCTTTTTATAGAGTTGCATGAGATGATAAGAGACAAATATGACTCTTTTATGGTTCAAAGCAAACTTTTTACCATTATTGTGGGTGAAGAAGTATCTCGTCACAATCAGATAGAAAACTTTAGATATACATCAGAGCTCTTTCATGCACTTTTACAATGTAAAATGGTCTTGACAATTTCAATGTCAAACTCCTGAAGTTAGTTGCCCCCTTGCGCTGAAAATTTGTGAGTCTCAAGTTGATAATTTCCTAATCCTATTTTCACACTTTCTTTTCCCCATCCGATCATATGTAGGTCAAAGTCACTGCTAAACCTATATTTAAAGATGGTGATAAATCTGCAGTTATTGTACACTTTCAGGCTAAGACGTATAATAGAGGTTTAGGTTCTTGTTGAACATATACCGTAAAACCCCGTCTACAAGGATATACCTAAGAAACGCCCTCAATAAAATTGGTTGCTTGTTGTATTTGGAGTTTGAGCAAATATATACTGGCACTGGGTGGCTATGCATTCCATCTAAGTATGTTGTAACACCAATCAATTGTATTGACATAATAACGACTGTTTCGTATATCAGGATCGTATAGCTCAATTGATAGAGCGTCAGACTTTGGAACTGAAGACATGCTGAAGAGAGCATGGTCCGGGCACCGGTTCCGTTTTTTCATTCTCGTTTAATTTTAACTTTTGACATGTTCTTTTTATCTTTCTTGAAATCTACCTTTCTACTTTTAATTTTAGGTGCGTTTTTTTTTTTTTTTTTTTAATAATTTTTTTATAGTTTTTTTTAGTAATTTTGTGGTTTTATAGAAACGAGTAAAAGCATTTATTCTAAATAATAGCGAAACCCACGGTTAGACAGATGTGTTGTAACTACTTGTCTGTCCTCGTCTTTGCAATAAAAACCTATGTTGCACCTTTGTGCCATCCCAATTCTTGAGGTAGGGTGCGTTTTTGGCTTAAGCACGATTTTGTTTCTACTTGAAATGAAATCAAAATAAATATTGTTCTGTTGCCACAATTGCAGTTTTTAAATAAAAAAAAATAGATGAGGAATAATAATTATTCCATATTTGAATCTATTGTCCCATCAAGAATAGAGTGTCTTCAAAAACTTCAATCAATTCATCTGACAAAGGAAACTATTCTGGTCATTCAATTTTGTTTCGCTTGCACCTGTTATATCACAGGCGTTGGTAGAGAAGGCACACTTCTCTTGTCTTCACCGAAGTAGTGATGTAAACACTAACATGATTAATTACCATAGCTAGTAATGGACATACACTATTTTTTGTTCCACTTGAACCCATACTATAGGCTATTCGCTGTCGATGTGACGTAATTAATCGGATTAACTACCATAGCAATTGATGAATACAATTTCGAATATATAGCCCTGCACTTCATCGTTCACGTGGCACCTATGCATTAAACCATAGTTGTCAAAGAAATGCTAATCACTCGCCATGTAAGATTAGTATTTATGAAAAGAGTGGTATTCAATCTATGTTTGGTGACATACGCGGGTGATTAGTGCAATCTGCTTGATGGTAGTTATTGCGATTATTACGTCACTTCGACAGCGAATTGTAGTATAGACGAATCCAACAAGCCAAGTGATGGTCAGAATTTATTCGGCCATTATACGCTGGTGAAGTTGCGTAATTAATCGGATTAATTACCATAGCAATAGGTGAAAACAATTTTGAACATATCGCGCTGCGCTACAAGCAGGTTACACTCATCACCTGTACTGTGTATGTCTGCAATCATAGATTGAATACAATACTGGTCTTTTCAAAGATCTTACAGGTGCAGCATGATATGGTTCAATGAAGAGGTACCGCCTGAACGTATCAGTGTATAACGCGGTATATTCAAAAATTGTTTTCACCTATTGCTATGGTAGTTAATCCGATTATTACGTAACTTCGCCAGCGTATTGAATAAAACAGGAGGATGTGAGTTCATAAGGGCAATGTCGGGGATAGGTCACAATCGATGTGGAGAGATGAGAGGTCCGACCAACAGCCATAGCGATTCAACTAATTCCAGCGGACGGTCTGTGGCTAGTAAGGAATCGTCTTTGACCACATGCGCAGATCTGTCTCGTCAGGAAGATATTTAATATCCCGAATTTATAATAGGCCTATGCCTACCAGTTCCATCGTATAACCGATCTGCTAGAGAATATTTGTTACCATGTTTAATAAATTCGTATTTATCGTATAATAAAATGTAGCCAAATGTATATTATGTGTCACACGGTTTTCTGCTGAACCACTATAGCAGGCTATGTTACCACATCTATGACAATGACAAAGGTGAATTTTGATGATTTTTACGATCGTCCGGATGAGCAAATCACTGAATGGGTCTTTAGTTCCCTCCTCTCCTTATCCTGCCAATATTATATGAATCAAAGAAAAAAAAAAAAAAAATAAAATTAAACAAGAAAAAAAGACAAAGAAAAGAAACAATAAAAGAAAAACAATAGAATAAATTAAACTAAATATGAAAAAAATGATCACGAAAGGAGTCTTTAGAAAATGCAAGAAAATATAAATGAAAAGTTTGAACAATATTTTGTATATAAAAGTTTGTGTGACCGTGATGAGGCTCGAACTCACCATCTTCCGATCTAAAGAACCAAAGTCTTATGCCTTGCCAAGTGAGCTATGCTCGTGAGATGCGAAATAAAGATAAAATAATACATTGTATACCTGCTTGTGTCGGTAAATGATTTGCTCAAATTCCATAATGATATAATATTGTGGAGGGCGCTAGCGTGAAATATGCTATCATCACAGTCGCTTCTATTCCTTATAGACGGGTTTCTACGGTATTTCGCTATTGTCATGGAGCTAGTACTTATATAATATCGCAACTGACATACATTAATTTAAGTAAATAATTGTCTTTACAGTGTCTTGTTTCCTATAACATTTCTGTCATTTTCGGTCTGTTAAAAGTGAACCATTTTTTCTGTAAGAAAAGCAAATTCAAGTTGAAATAGATTTAATCAGCTTGAAACCTTTATAGAGCCCCTTCCACCATACTTGCCGTGCTGATATTTAAGATTTTCAGAACCTTTATATTTTCTAGCCCTTTTTTGACAATTTTCGTCCGATTTTGTCGCCCTTGAAAGTCCCCCCCCCCCCAGTCCTGGCTACACTACTGATTATATATGCATGCCAACCTGGTTTTTACACAATATGGTATTGTCATTGTGACATCATAAAACTTGCTATATTCTGATAACATATAGTTACCATAAGCATACTCTTTTGTAAGATGAAATATTTGATCTTTTCTGGTCAAAAAATATCACCTCTTTGCTTTTATTACAACTTGTCCATCACTGTTGTTTTATCTTCAGGTCATTCTATTCACTTTTGATATTAGCAACAAAATTGCAACCAAGATAGTGAATCTTTTTTTCAGATTAAAACTGTCTTCTAATCAGAATTTCAAAGTTCAAGAGCTTTAATTAAACCGTCAATATCTGTCTCATCCCAGCCAATAATTAGTCCAGCCTTCCTCCATCCATGCAATCACCGCATCCACCCCTCTCAATGCCTTACAGCTACACTATTATAAAACTCCAATGTTCTCTACATTTTGCACGTGTTTCTGCTCGCCCTGGATCTAATCTTCAATACGAGAACACCAATATAAAGTCTTAATAGGACTCGGGTCTTACATCAGCCCTAAAACGTGTTGCTTGGTTATACATCGACAATATCGTCAAATATTAAATGTGCGATTTGTGCCTGGAACTCAGGAAGTCATAGCTATTAGTTTCAATCTGAACGTAACACCTTTAGGCATTGTGTAGGTATATATGGGGGCAACTGTCCCCGCCTTTGAGTTGCAGTAATAATTTTGTGTCATTACAATAGCGCAATGGCGAAACAACAAGGGGGGAATTCTACTAAATTGTAAAGGCTAATAGAGCTTCTTTTTCTAGATTATTATAGACGTCAGAAGTAATAGAGGTTTTGGTGTTATATTAAAGGAATAAAGTAAGTCTGACAGCATAGACAGGCTTCAGCAAGCATTATTAGCTAGCCGGAAACTAAGACTAAATGTCACTCTTCTCAGTACCTTGTTGGTATACGTATATTTTAAATGATTGATGTCCACAAAAACGGGATGTCTAAGGATTAGAAATATTCGTACTGGCGAAAGGAATTTTAAGGGTTTACACAATTTATTGTAATTTTTTTCACTTTTGTTAATGTTACAAGATGTATCATAATTAATCGCCTTGCTTTAGGTAGGAGCATCTCACCTCACCGCACCTCTCCTCACCTACCAGGTCTAAAATTAATGGGGTCTAAAATTGTCGTTCTTAAGCCATATCTATCACATCTCAGACGGTATCCAAAATTAATTATTTTCAATCAAATCAATAATTATTACAAATTGTAATCAAACATTATCAGCACAATAGGTATAATAGCTGTATGAGTGACAATATTTTTTAATTTAATTTCTCCACTGTTATTTATCTTTTGTGCAGTTATTGAGACCACATCCCTTACAATAAAAGTATGTTTTCCACTCATATAGGTGGATATGTTTTTGAGTAGGACTACAGCAGAATATCTCATAACTTTTCATACTTTACTATATATATTTATTCAAATTTATCTACCCTATTTTCTCACAATTTTCAGATCTGAACATAAAGGCAAAGCCGTAAAGTTAACAATCCATTAACACGAGCGACACACCATCCTCTTCCTGAGGGGCACTCTCCCTCAACACATAACGTACATATCTCGCATCGATTTTTCAATACACATTCACTTTTCTATTTTTGAGGAACACTTTCCATCATATTTGACTGATATAAGAACAAAATGATTTAGTCCTTTTTTAAATCACAAATACCCGGGGGCCGTATGACCATTTGAGAACGAAAGTGCATTAGCTTTGAGAGGAGAGGTTTACGTGGCGGTAACTCGCCAACGGCTTGACGAGGGAATCGGGATACTTTTCTGAGCTAAGTCTAGCCTCCTTGTAAGATGTTGTTTTAATTCATTGGCTATTCTTGATATCAAATATCAAGATTTCCTCTATGTGATAATCAATCTTAATTGTTTGTTAGTTTTGTGTCTACTTTCATTATCGTGTAGTGAGACTGAGGTTAGAATAGACTGGAGTATATAGGTAAACAATAGTGTAGACTTTCCAGTTTAAGGGTATCCTCACAAAATAATTACCAAGTTCATCAAAATCATAATCGTAATCATGATCATAATCATGATTGTCACCATCGTCGTCATCATCATTTTTCACTATTAACAACAACAATATTATCGTCATCATCAACATCATAATCTTTGTCATCATCGTCATTGCCATCATCATGATAATCTTCGTCGTCGCTATGATCAACATTATTATCGTAATGATAATAGTAATGATCGGCATCATCATCATCATCATCATCATCATCATCATCATCATCATCACCATCATCATCTTCATCATCATTATCATCATCATCATCATCGTCATCATCATCGTCGTCGTCGTCGTCATCGTCAGCATCGTCATCAGCATCAGCATCATCATCAGCATCATCGTCATCGTCAGCATCGTCATCGTCGTCGTCCTCATAATCTTCATCATCATCGTAAATCATCATAATCATCGACATCATCAATATCATCATCATCATCACTATCATCATCGTCGTCGTCATCGTCATCGTCGTCGCCATCCTCCACCTCATAATCATCGAAATGGTCATCCTTGTTGTCGTCATCATCATCGTCGTCGTCATCATCATCATCGTCATCGTCGTCGTCATTATCGTCATTGTCATCGTGGTCATCGTCATCAACGTCGTCGTCATCAACAATAATATCAAAAACAACAACAAGATCATCGCCATTATCATAGTTGTTGTAAAGGATAATTCTCCAAACAAACTTGCTATGCCTTTTTTTAAAGATAAATTATACACTATAGTAAAATAACTTCTTACTTTAAAACTGACCAAAAAACTGAAGTGTCTTAATCGTTTTTATAACCCATAATCCCAAGACGCATATCAAAGGTTAAACTGATAAACACTCCATTTGTGATGGCCATTATTATTTTCACGCCAATGACCAAAGGACGTTAGAAGTTCCTTCTCATTCAAGACTTGATCGCATTTGACATTCGCTAAATGTGTCAGGACCGCGGGAGTGTAACGCCGATAGCACTAACTAAAGATTGCCTAATATGAATGCATACACACCCCATCCTATCACCATAAGTCGCATCTTATAACGCGCCATATATTCAAACCTGTTTTAGACAATGCTGCTCGACATCTCATGAATACATCTCAAGTGTTTTGATCTTTGACTTCACTCCGTGTTTTGTTACTTAAAGAAAACATGAGAAGAGGGCCAAAGTCACACAAGTTCATGTCAGCTACTTGTCCATAGCTTTAGAGCATCGTCACAAAACATCGTCTGCAAAGGTATCATAAGCACGTATAAAGAAAGAGGACACCCAACCCCATCAGAATATCATGTTGTTGAATAGATTCATTATAGGTTTGTCGATGAAAATAAACATAATTTTGCTTGACTATTGTACTCACTACAATATTTCGTTCTTCACATCGCGATCGGAGGACTTCATCAGGTATGACAGATATGGTAATCTGATCCACTTTCCTGGGAATCTGGTTTCCGGTACTTCTTTTGCAGTCTATTTTATTATCCCGAAATAGGGTTAGAGTTAGAGTTAGAGTTAGAGTTAGAGTATAGTCAGAGTTAGAGTTTGAGTTATACCCAGCAAACGTTATTGTAAAATATTTTGGGCTAAACAATTTTCAAAATATTTTGTCCTAAAAATGTTAAATAACATAATGTTTTGCATCACATTTTCATAAATGTCTTATGAATGTTATTATAACGTTTTATACCCTTTATATAAACCGACATTTAGAGTTAGAGTTAGAGAGTTAGAGTTAGGATTAAGAGTTAGAGATAGAGTTAGTGTTAGAATTAGAGTTAGGGTTAGAGTTAGAGTTAGAGTTAAAGTTAGAGTTAGAATTAGAGTTAGTGTTAGTGTTAGAGTTAGAGTTAGGGTTAGAGGAGTTAAAGTTAGAGTTGGATTAATGTTAGAGTTAGAGTTTGTTTTAAAGATGAAAGTTTATCCCACTTTCATTTTTCCTAATCTTATACTTAAGACAGTATCAAGATTGTGAGGGAGAGGGTTTCACGAAGCATATTTGTTTGTCTTGTTTTTGTTTTGTTTGTTTGTTTTACTTGTATTTGATTATTTTATCTTGATATAAACAAAGCAGTAATCAGTCTGCTGGACCCCGGGCACCTATATTTTTTGGGGTTATACTCCCCCGAAATTTTGAGGCGGATGTCTTTGGGAGCTGAAAACGTACAGGTAAAAGGGTGTCTTTTGGACCTGAGACCAGTCAACGGGTCCTTCTTGGCTTTCTAGTTGAAAATGACATGAAAAAGCAGAATTGTGCAAAATGAGCAATTTAGGGGTCGTTTAGAGCTAAAAATATCAAATCAAGGGTGTTTCAGCGCTGAGTTTTGGTCAAATGTAGGGGTCTATCGAAGCTGCGCGGTCCAAAAACAGGAGTCTTTCCGGGGTAGCATACCCGTATGGTCATTTGTGTTGAGTAACCCCGGGTGTTGGACTCGAGGAAGTTCACAAACCTCTGGCAATGTTTATAAGTACCGATCATATTTAACGTATTGATTTTTTGTTCATTTCAAAATATTTAGACTTCACAGTCATATCAAACGCCACGTGCGTTTTCAATCCTCAATCACAGATATCCCTCGATTTTAGAATTTTAAGTAGCCCCACTTCTTTGTCTATCCATTTTAAAACTAAACTTAGGCATAACACCGAATTCAAGCCTTTGGGGTTTCACTCGACGGTTTTCACAGCATATGTAAACATCCCCCATTCTCGTCCATTTAGCTAAATGAAAACAAATATGAACAAAGACCCGTGTTTTACACAAAATATTCGTAGACAATTTATTCCATACGCCAGTGCATGCAGCGGTTATGTTATGCACGCCAGATTACATTAAAGTTGGTAAAAATGAATAGTGACAATAAGGTGTTATAGTATGATACAAGGGTTATAATACAATTAGCACTAAACGTGCGACACATTTAAAATGACCAATAAGTTTCATGAGCAAATATTTATCAAAAGATGGATTTTGTCAAGTCGATACGTCATTGGAGAGAGACGTTTAAGATTTCTTTGATAGCTGGTAATTAAACCCGAATATTTTAACCGGCATAGACTAATGTGAAAATAAAATAGCTAGCGGTTTAAAAAAGATTTATAGGTATAGACAGCAAGACAAAATCAGTTTAACAAATATATACATTTTGATATAGGATGCAATTTTCTTGGAGCAACGCAACGCAAAATGTGATGGTGTTTTTGCATTTCCTTATTTCGTTGACACCAATTATACCAATGCCTTTAAATTTTAATTTAAAGGCATTGGTATAATTGGTTTAAAAACGTTTCATTTTGCTTATTTTACGTTTTAAAGGAGGATTTCGTGATCGTAGCATCCTCTTTTTATGACATTTTTCAGTAGATATCTACAAAAAAGTGTATTCCCAAAATTTCAGTTGATTCCGATTTTGCGTTTGCGAGTTATGCATGATTATGTGTATTACACTGGATCATTGGCCACAGTTAGCCATTTCGTCAACGCTATACTGACATCAACAATATATAACTGTACTTCATCAATGGCTGAATCATCAGTAGTCTGTAGTTATCATAAGCAGTTAGCTATTTTGTTAACGCTACTGATATCAACAGTAGATTATTGTAAACTGTATACGCTAAAAACCTACTAATTGTATACAGTTACTTCATCTATGCTCGTATCAGCAGTAGTTATTATCAGCAGTTAGCTATTTCGTTATTTTATAACACTACTGATCAGCAGTAGAACACTGTAAACTGTAGACAGTTACTTCATCAATGCCTGTATCAGCAGTAGTTATCATAAGCAGTTAGCTATTTCGTGAACACTATACTGATCAGCAGTAGAAAACTGAAACTGTAGACAGTTACTTCATCAATGCCTGTATCAGCAGTAGTTATCATAAGCAGTTAGCTATTTCGTGAACACTATACTGATCAGCAGTAGAAAACTGTAAACTGTAGACAGTTACGTCATCAATGTCTATATCAACAGTACTTATAAGCAGTTAGTTATTTCGTTAACACTACTGATCAGCAGTAGAAAATTGTAAACTGTAGACAGTTACTTCATCAATGCCTGTATCAGCAGTAGTTACCATAAGCAGTTAGCTATTTCGTGAACACTATACTGATCAGCAGTAGAAAACTGTAAACTGTAGACAGTTACTTCATCAATGCCAATATCAGCGGTAGTTACCATAAGCAGTTAGCTATTTCGTTAACACTACTGATCAGCAGTAGAAAACTGTAAACTGTAGACAGTTACTTCATCAATGCCTGTATCAGCAGTGGTCCACTTAGCTATTTCGTTAACACTACTGATATGATTATTTATTTAGATATCTATAAGCAGTAAATGTATAAGCTGCACGTAGTGTTTAAATAAGGGTTGAAAACATAAACATTTTTATTTACAGTATATAATTATATTAAGTACACGGCCACAAATCATCAATATCAGTATTTGTAGTGATTAGCCATATTGCATTGTATTGTATTGTACTGTATTGTATTGTATTGTATTGTATTGCAGTGTACTGTATTGTTTTTATTGTGTTGTATTGTATTGTAGTGTGTTGTATTGTATTGTATTGTATTCTATGGTATTGTATGGTATGGTATGGTATGGTATGGTATGGTATGGTATGGTATGGTATGGTATGGTGGTATGGTATGGTATGGTATGGTATGGTATGGTATGGTATGGTATGGTATGGTATGGCATGGTATGGTATGGTATGGTATGGTGTGGTATGGTGTAGTATGGTATGGTATAGTATGGTATGGTATGGTATGGTATGGTATGGTATGGTATGGTATGGTATGGTATGGTATGGTATGGTATGGTATGGTATGGTATGGTATGAACTTCGTCGATGCAATATAATAATCATCTATAGCATATAAAATAATCCAAAAAAGAAGCACCAGAACCTTGTACATTCGTCACACACATCAACCTTTACTACATACCCCGGGTATAATTCCGGCGCTATTTTTGAAATAAATCAATATAGGTATTATAATACCACATAAACAATAATTTTGTTAATTAGATTATTTTGGTACATGTCCCTGGCACAAATAGTGGAAAAAGTTCTAATCAGAAAAAGCGGTACCGAGTGGCTCAAAAAGGCGCGGTCATACACTTGAAGTAGGTTCGCGTTACACTAATCCGTCACCTAAAACCCTTATGTGAAATATATTTCATCGGTGCCGCTATACACCCTTTGCAATATACTCCTTATTACACTTTTAAACGTAGAAAACCCAAAGACGAAGATGAACATCAATATACTGTTTGATTGCCCGGGTCACAAGAAATTATACATATTATTTGAATACATATATGACCCTGACTTTCTAGTTTACAATTAAACCTTGTATTACACAGATCGGGTGACCTAAATGATGTTAAGCTTTTATTTAAACGATCCCTTAAGCTATATGGTGCACTTTTACCCTTTCTAAATAATGTAAATCGTAAGAGAACTTTGGCACAGTAACCGTTGCGCATTTAAATGGATGGAAAGTTGTTATATAAGGCAAAAAATGTAACCTACATATCATGGCATACTTTGTTTACATCGGAGGCAAAATATTGAAAACATTATGCGCCTGAAAATGGTTTTTACGCTGAACAAAAATGGGAATGCAGGAAAACTCGTATTAACAGAGAAGTTATAGAAAGATTCGAGCCAGGTATACGAACTTGGCAGGGGCGGCGCCAGGGTATTTTGATAGGGGGGGGGGGGGAAAAAATTGCTGAAATTTTGTATGCAGCGCGACAGCGCTGCCCGTCGACGCAGGGGGGTGTCTGAGGGGGGATGCCCCCTCATAATTTAGAAAATTTTCAAAATGAAAGCACAAATGAAGCCATTTGATGCACCATTTTCACCCTTTTTAGGTTATTTATTTATTTTCCAACTGCATATTTTTATGGATTTCATTCACGGGCCCGACTTTTAGCCCGCTGGTTTTAGGCATGGACCTACTTAATTAGTAAATCCAGCACCTTTTGGCAACAAAATAAGTTCATGGTACAAATGTGCACGAGGTGAAATATGGAGGAAACGATAAATAAAAATTTGGTACTTTTTAGGCTAAAATGACCAAATATAAGGTTACTTTGGTCAGAAACCCACATAGGCCTACAGGCGTCAACATTGGGGAATGATCGTATGGACCATCTACCCTAAATATTGGGGGGATTTATACCCCGACCCCGGGTCAAATCTACGCCTCTGGTCGCAACGCGGTGTATGTTAAGTCAGTTGCATGATATGCCGGGGTTTTTTTTAAATATAAATTGGCACGATAAAATTGTATGAATGGGGGGTGTCTTGAGGTTGGAAATATTTCTATTTGAAAGCCGCAATCAAGAGTATAGGCGGGAGGTAGTCGCCCCCTATGATCACTAAAAGCCGAAAAGGTCCACTTTGCGAGCGTAGCGAGTGAAAAAAAAATAATTTTTTATGCTTTTTCAGTCAGAAAAGGACAAAATTTGGCCATTCGCGAGTGTAGCAAGCGAAAGTAGTTGGGAGTTTGCCGAAAATGGGCCCAAAATATAAAAACCAACAACTTTAAAACCGCGTAGGGGCAAGATGTCCGAAGGGGGAGTTTCCTCCTTCTAACCATGCATGCCCGGGAGGGGAATGGCTCCTTTTCTCCTTCTCCTCCTCTCTTTCTCTCCCTCCCTTTCTCTCTCTTCTTCTCTTTCTCTTTTCCTTCCTTTTACCTCTTTTTGAAAATCATAGGGGGCAATTGCCCCCTTGCCCCCCCTGTGGCGCCGCCACTGGAACTTCGTGTGGGGTACAAGACAAAGACAAGATAAAAACTAATGCAGTATGTAAACCATGATAGTGTACACTGTTGCTGCACTAGTAAAAATCCAAAACCACAGGGATAGTAGACAAACTTAAACAAAAATAAAACCGACGTTTCGAGCAGAAACTGCCCTTCCTCAGGGACAAACAACAAAAAATAGGCCCCCTATATACAGCAAATAATTGAATCTAGATACAAGTGATAGCAAGCATAAAAATTAATCAAATTATAGCAAAACAGAAAGAGAGATGGCTTGAACATGTTGAAAGCGACACACAGCAACAAATATTTCATACAACTCGGGTTGTTTAAGTGCCAGGTTTAAAAATAAGAAGAAGTAAGGAGAAAGAGACAGCGAAGGATGAAAAGAAGAAAAGGAATCCGAAGAAATAAAGGAAGAAGAAATAACTTGATGAACATGCAATGAACACAAAATAGAAGAGGGGCAGGGATGAAAGATAAGAAGATGATAAAAATTGTGAAATACCGTAATCGATGATAACGATGATGATGGCGAAGGACAAGGACAATGAAAAAGAGGGCCGAGATAAAAAAAAAAGAACACATAAAATACAACAAATATCTTATAAATACACACAAATATTATTCTCCTTGTCATAATCCTGCATGTTATTTACCTCTTTTAAATTTACGACATTAAATCGAAAACCGCAAACATATTTTCATTCCCTAACTTTATTGAAATAAACAGCAACATTTCTATTATAAAATCAGGCCAACAACGGTGCAATACACTACCATTCACACACGCATCCCGTTTGATGCTGTCTCGCCGAATCACGTAGTAGACGACAATAAAATCGGACGTTTTCACCCGGATTCTGCTTGTCTGGACAATACTATTCTCGCACAGATTCACAAGTTTTTCACATAATAACATCTTTTCATACCTCACGACTCAATGGGCTAACACTACGAATAGTGCCTAGGCATATTTGTACGTGTATTTGTATTCATTTTAATAAATTTGTTGTCATGTCTAATGCGATTAAGAATTTACAAGATTTTATTTTTATGTTAAATTTGTAAAGTTGTCGATTGCAGACGATAGCCGCATACACAGGGCTAAGTTAGTGCAATTAATGCATACATATTTGATATGTTTCTCATTTACTAAGAGCTCTTGGGAGTTTTATGAATGTAAATTAGTACCGGTTTAAATAATTAGCGATGTCTATAAAAACTTAATTTTGATGTGCATAATTCTTGAGAAATGTAAAGACGTGATAATCATTGATTTCTTCTTTTTTGTCTAATTATACATAACTTTGTTATGACTGCATCAGATGAGAATATTGAAACAATTAGATCAATTTTTTAAATTATCTTTGTTCACATTTGGTAGCCGTGCCTTGCATGGTTTTCTGCTTCTGATTGGGTAAAAAAACCAGCCAATTCGAAAAATGTGAAATCAAACTTTTTGGTGGAAATCAAGAATGCAGTGTTATTATATTTAAACACGTGAAAATTATTAAGGTGGTATAACGTTTTTGTTATTCTGTTTCGTTTATTATTTTGCTTCTTTGTTTCTGTTTTTATTTGTTAAACATGATTAAAGCCTCAAGATATTAAAAGGGCATTTCGTGATCCACAGCATCATCCCCCCACTTTTCTCAAAAAAAGTTGAGATTTTTATATCACTGGAAATCTCTGGCTATATACATAATGTGTATGTACCAAAAATTTCTTGCAGATTAATTCGTTTGGCAAAGATATCGTGAAATTTGAATTTCGTTCTGATGTACCAGAACGAAATTACAACACATTGTCTATGGACCAGTGTAATACACATAATCATGCATAACTCACAAACGCAAAATCGGAATCAACTGAAATTTTGGGAGTGAGCTTTTTTCGTAGATATCTACTGAAAAATGTCATAAAAAGAGGTTGATAGGATCATGAAATACTCCTTTAATCGGTAGTTTGTTTGTTTGTTTGATTATTTGAATTGCTGTGAATATTTGGACTACAAATGGATAACCCAAGAATGTAGCTTCATAAGGGAAGCTTATTTCCATTGGCGTCCATGACAATCACTCCATAGATATCACAATCAAGGATAGGGTGATTAATTCGATGGAGGGGGTGTTGTTGTTGTTGCAATAACATCTCCCTTGGTTTAACGATGGTTTGTGATTCTCTTTTAATATATGAAGCCAAAATGATCGTCGCGCAAAGGACATTCCTGCACGAATAACAGCGAGTAAGCTTAAAAGCAACCTGTGGAACAATTTCATCAAGATAATGTAACACTTTATTGTTGACGTGGTAAAAACAAATTCAGAAATGTTAAGCAAGTGGTACCAGTAGTATCTGTTGGTATTAAAGGCTGTAGAAAAATGTTCTTAGGGGGTTCTTTATTCTTATGTCCTCTCAAGATAAACTTGGTGGTTCTTAAAAGGAGCCATAACAGGTCACTTTGAGGGACTCTTTTTGTCCTCTAAAGAGGCTGCAGAACCTCTAATGATTCTCTAAAGGGTTCTTAAAATTTTAGGAACCCTTTTAAGCGTTCAAGTGTGAGGGTGCTATCATACCATTTTGGCATTTTTGACGACTGTCACATAAAAAATGCAACATGAACTTGAATCTACCTTAATGTATAGATTAATGTCACGGATTATATATTATATATACGAGTAACCTTGGACGTTCAAGATGCAATCTTCGGTTTTCTATAGTTAGGTGTCCTGGTAGATTACCTTCTGAAGAAATCAACTTCTGGAATTGACGCTGGAATTGTTACCTACCCACGTCGGTCAAGCAGGTATCCTGCTAGGATGCTGAATGACCTGGATTTTGCTGACGATATTGCCCTGTTGGAATCTTCCACATGCAGCCCGGGCCCAGTCGCAGCTTACTAGGACTGCAACTGCAGCAGCAGATCTAGGCCTTGTCATCAGCGCACCTAAGACAGAATATATGACTGCAAACTGTAATGCCCAACCAGCACTTGAAGTTTATGGTAGTTCCATCAACCATGTCACAGACTTTAAGTACTTGGGTTCCAAGATGGGCTCTAGTGCTGGAGACCTAAAAAGAAGAAAAGCACTAGCCTGGGCAGCTTTCTGGAAACTGGAACGCCTTTGGAGAAGCCCATCCCTGCCAATCGGAACAAAAATCAAGCTGTTTGAGACAACTTGTGTTACTGTCTTTCTGTACGGGTGTGAGTCATGGGTAATCACCAAGGACATGGAAAACAAAATCAATGCCTTTGCAACATCTTGCTACAGAGTCATGTTAAACATCAAGCGTGTGGATCGGATTCCAAATGAAACCATCTACAATCTGACCAACACCACTCCACTGGTTGCCAGAGTCAAGATTCATCAACTCAAATTTCTCGGCCATATACTGCGTCTTGAAGACGACGAGCCTGTGAAAGAATATGCCCTTTATATACCACCACATGGGAAGAGGAAACCAGGACGGCCGCGCACACTGTACTTACAGTATGTCCAGCACCTCCTGGGAGATACTGAAGGGATGTTGCAGCCAAACAAAATTGTTTCGCTTGCCCAAGATCGCAATAGTTGGAGAAAGCTTGTAGTCGCCTGCTCCGCAGCCGACTGATGATGATGATGATGATGGTTTATAGGCTATAATTTTGAAAATTGCATCTTGGACATTCAGGGTTACGGCGTATAATCTTTTAGCTTCTTGGCCAGCAGTATACTGTATAAAGCTATACACATTCTGGTAATTTTAAAATGATCTAATGCGGCATTTTAAGGTGCAGCTTTTCAATAAGTATACTAGTAAAACTGAGTGGTTAACAGTCGTTTTGATACAGCCTGTGATGTTATAGACATTATATTATGTTATTACTTCACACCAGTCTCATATCAGACAGGCGAATGAAAAATACAACGAGAGTCAAACATGACAAAGATATAAACTAGAACATAAAAGCTATATCAGATATATTATATGGGGAAATGGTGATGACATAATTGGATATAATCGTTACATGTAAATGACACTATTTCAAACCAATCCACGTATCAACCGACTCATCCCTTTTTAAATAATCTCACTATACCGTTCGTTTTCTCGCTTAATTTATTGAATTTCGATTGGAGAGTACTTGGCGCGTTTAGATGATTTTAATGCATTGATATTTAAATCTCTGGCGTAAAACACACAGTGTTGGTCACGATCTCGCCACACTGATGTGGTTACTCGGAAACGATTTGGAAAGAAAACTGTCCAGTGACGAGAGTGAAGGAGGAAATGCGCGGAGGTTGATCCTACTCAAGGGCCAGCTCTGCTAGCAAGCTTTTCTCTGCTGATGATCAAAATATTTCTCTCCAACAGTATAGTTCTGCTGCTGAACAAAGTATGCCCTTCTCAGAGGCAAGGTACGGTAAAACAGTAGAAACCGCGTTGTATGATGATGTGAATTATTGTGATTTGCTCGACATAATAGTCCATGCCAAGATTGAGATAGATCGGGGTCATATTCCCAACCTCTTTTTGGAAACCGACCCAGTTTCTTAAAAGTCGGACCACTCCCGATCCCGACCTCATGTTAAAATGGTGCCACATCTTATTCCAGGATAGTCATGATAGTCTTGCGACCCCATTGTTGTGAGTTCGCGCGTGACCCACTGTTTTTTAAAACCATGAGTTTGATGAAATATTTGCCTATTTAATGTTGTTTTTCAAATAAGATGCACGTCAAATGAACTTCTTCAGAGGAGAACAACACACAAAATATTATTGTCTATTTAACAGCGGTGCAAGTTTCCAAAAGTTTGAAAACGTTTGCAAGGTTTTGGTTTGGAAGTTATAGCAAGAGATGAAATATCAATTAGCTCGGGATTAAGCTAAGCTCATCTTGACAAAAAGGGCGTCTTTTTTCATGTTTGCACAAAGGTGCGTCATATTCATCAAGCGTGATGAAGATCACTTTTGTTTCTCACGTAAAAGATTTTATAAGAAAAAGAATAGACCAAGTGGTGTTGGTCATCGCCACGCCTTATGCATGAGAATTACAATTAAACGCAATTGTCTTCCAATTCAAATCTGACGCTGAGCTGGTCTCAAGTGGTCAGCAAACAGTCTTGGTCATTTCTTTGAAAGTGTTCGTCTTATGAAGAAAGCACTAATGAATATAATTGGGATGTGTTCAAGGTTTTGTCCGCCACAGTTCGTTAGGAGTTATACATGTAGAACAGTACACTTTGCAATCCATTCACAAGTTGCTCTTCCAACAGCCTCAACTCTTAGCGTTCAACTTGATAAGAATTTATGTGTGGTTCAACGATGGCATGTGTGGCAGCAAATGAAAATGTCTTGTCTTATTTAGCTTCAACTGTGGTGACACAAAACATAGGACCTATCATCATTTGGAAGTTATTGATAAACGTAGAAATAAACTTGTAACACTGTTAAAACTGATTTGTTTTTAAAATTTTATATTGCGCTGTTTACTAAATTAAGTTTTTCTTTAAAAAAAAACTTCGTTTTTGCCATTTTGAAAAAACGTCGTATTAAAAGAATTCTGGCCTCATGTGCCTTTATATATATATTAAAGGCTCCGTTTTACTAGTCATTGGACTAGAATGGGCAAGTGGACTACGGAGAAGTCTGTGGTGCATTAAGATAAAAATCGCTCTGGTCGAATTTTTTTTTCGACCATTTGAAGATTGCACAAAATCTGCCGCAATAGCATATATTTCGTACTGTATTGGCCTCCGTCATGTCTGTGAATACCATGTTGCCTTTCGCAGCACTTTTAGGTAAAAAGTATGATAATACACAAATTTGATGACCCGTCCGACATTATCTTTCGGTTATCAAGTGCTTACGCTTTGTCAGCATTATACTCAAGCACAAATTCGATTTCTGATCCAGATATAGCATGTCTAGTGAAAAATTATCAAATCTGTACTTTTGAAAGTTCAATAGTCATTGCAACTTTCCAAAAATTAAAAAAGTTCACGAATAATCCAAAAAGTATGATAACATTTAATCGATATTGATTTCATATGACGCCGTTGGCAATTCTCAATTTGTAAACACTTCATAAAATATTAAATTATTTCTTTATGATTATGGTTCAATCGCGGGTCGACAAACAAAAAAGGATGTTTTTCTCCTTCAATGTCTGTCTGTTCTCATACATACCTCAACATCTGTTAGATACAGGTGCGAGCCATTTAAGATTTATTCAGAAATCACGCCTATTTTTCTAGCTAACACCTATTAAAATTACTTGATCAAAAGTGACAAAAATAACCCATATTTCCGTGAGTTTATTCAATTCATGTATAATCAAAACAAGCAAATAAAACATGTTGAGGTCATATTTAGTTCCACATTTTTGTTCCAGTTGGTAAAAGAAGTAATTTAAAGACTCCCTTTCGTGCTGTATTTTGTTCATTTAAGAATGCTGGAATTTTGTTGTGTACTTTCATCATTTGGATAAACAACACTGTCTAGAAAACTGGTTCAAATAATTTATCAAATTGCGTGATTTTATATTAATCTGTCTGCCCTTATTATAATGGCAGTGGAAACAAAATAGTGTGAAACGACGCCTTTGCCTCTATATGGGGTACCTGTATCGATTTGGAAATCACTTTCCGCCCACTGCAATTTAATGACAAGGCGATGTAGTCCATGACAAAGACCTCGCATCCAGTTTCACAGCAAATTTACAACTGCGCGTCTCCAGGCACCGTAGACTTTGCCATAAAATGCATCTATATACATGATATAAGACGACCGTTGTTTCATATTTTCTTCAATTTCAGGTTCGACTTCCATATTTTCTAACATTGTTTCTTTTTAAAAACCTTTATAATCCTATAAAACTAAAATGATGAAATATACTTCAGCATTTTCAAGATTAAACTATTTTCTCCCAAATCGCACCAGCTATTTACTCGTACAAATAGAGCTTCAACCCTTGATACATTGCGTTTACACATGAACTTTTAATGACATCGACTAAGCTCTGTTTGATTTCAATTTTAAGTGATTCCACCACACGTTTATGAATGTCGCCACATGAGCGCCAATATGACTTGTCTTTTTAACAGGTTTTTCTTGCGACCTATTTTCCGTTTGTTTTCAGTTAATTTGGGTTGTGTGCCATCATGAATATCGTGAAAGTCTGGTTGAAGAGAGAGAAATGGAGAGAATTGCACATATGATAATAAAGAAATTCGAAGAAAATTGTGATTTCGGCGAGAGGAAAATGCTACAATCGTGAGCAACAAAGTTTTGTTTTAGCACTTTGCTTACACGACAATGGTCACTCTAACAAGTGTGCGTAACATGATATTGTGTGATACTCTGCTTTTGTGATCGCCAAGAAAACATGTACGAACAGGAAAATAAGGGGAAAACAAGCAAGAAACAGGGGGAAAGAAGAGGGCACTGACGAGACTTCAGTATGCAAATTGGCACAAGGGATGAATTGTTTTCATAAGAGCGAACAAAATGGGAAGGGCTAACTGTTTTCAGCAAAAGATGTTTTTTTAACAGAAGGAAAATGGACCTTTATTTCTTGTAACATTCTCTTCATTTGACCTTCATTTCTTGCAACTATACCGTATTACATGATAACTCTTTAGCTAGTGCCCAGCTCTAAAAATGTTTGCTAGGGCAGTCCGTTGAGCAAAGATCATCTCGGATCTCATTATTATGGACATTTATTGCAAGCTGCAACAATACATTTTTAGATCTGCCAGATGTATTCGACATTAGCATCAGCATGGAAATGGTTAAGGAAGTAACCGCGAAGAACTGTGGTTGCGATATTAGGACTACTAGTGAGGCAGTTTGTTAAATTTATGTGATTTTTGTTACAGTTTATCTTTTAAACAAACAATCATTCAAAAATAAAACAAAAGTTAGGGCTGTAAATTTGAATGTGATCCCACCTGTAGCGTTCTGTTACAACCTCTGTTCTCCGTAGACCTTTTTTTAAAGAATGATATATGCTTTATGCAAGCTTATCAAAATGATTGGTACCCACAAGTAATCTATAATTGTTTTGATCTTATGTTGAATTTTGATGTGTCAGACTCATCCATTATCAATTGATAATGGATGAGTCTGACACATCAAAATTCAACATAAGATCAAAACAATTTATAGATTAATTGCACAACAAGTCATAACCTACATTTTCTAGACATTTTAAGAGTATTCAATGTTGCATTTGGAAGAGGCAAGTTTTTCGTTAAACATCGAAATTGATGGGTACCAATCATTTTGATACACCCTGTACACAAGAATCAAGAAAGCTGTTTTGAACGTCCTGAAACTGTGTGAGGACAATAATTATGGTCACCACTATTAAAAATGTTCACCACTAATAAAATGACACCAAAGATTTAGAGAATCACACCCACAACCATGACAACTATATGCAATAGCATGATAAAGAATAATATAGGTGATTTGAGTTATCAGTAGATTTTTGAAGTATATTTCTTATGACGATCCGTTGGATATAGTTAGGTCCTATAACGGTTCATAAGTTTCATCTATAATACGGTGTACAAAAACTGGCCAAAATTTGCTATCATTAAGTACACTACAAGATTCCTATTGCTGGTACTGTGCAGTCAGGCGAGTACCAGTGCAATACCAGTGCAATACCACTGCTTGATGCTGGTGGGTCCTGTGCAACAGAAGCATTGGTACTGTTAGTGCAGCATATCAAACTTATTGAGCATTTTTTCGGAAAAGCACAGAAATTGGCACCACAGATACATGTAGCTCATTATGCTTAACAAATCTGCAGAAAGGGCCAAAATAATTTCTTTCCAAGATGGTGGGAAAAGGTCATCAAAGTCTATACAGGAGTCACATTCACTACTCATATCTGATAAGGTTTCGGCAAATAGTACAGTTTGACCTATCTGTGACATACGGTTCTCGGGGTTTAAACAAAAAGTTCAAAGGTCATATTTTGACCCCCACATGTGTCAAATCCTTTAAAATGCACCAATTTTAATCAAAATGGTTTCAAATTGATCCTCTTCCAAAAATAATTCAAATAAAGAATAGCTTTCCCATACTCAAATGTTTCATTATACCTATAAGTAACAGGGTAAATTCCCAATTCCCCATGATTTCTATTGACCGTCACCTATTTTGCGATGTTACATTTGTAACGACAAGCATACTAGATGGTACAAACTATTCTTCACTCGACTTGATTTTGCAAGACGAACAATTTGAGACAATTTTGGCTCAAATCTGAGCATTTTTTTGCAGATTTGACCACTGTGGAGGTCAAAATATGACCGTTGACCTTTTTTGCTTATAACTCAAGAACCGTACGTCACAGATAGATCAAACTATACTTTTTCTGACCAGAGAAGTAGTTAGGTGTGGTTTTCAACAAGATATGAGCAATATTTGAATGTAACCCCTGTGTAACTTTGATGACCTTTTGCCACCATCTTGCAAATCATTAAAATGGCCCTTACTCCAAATTTGTTAAGCATATCAAGAGATACCTTGGCGACGTTGTACCTATGCAGGTGGAAACAATAGGAATCTTGTAGTGTACAATAGAGGTTATCCACTTTACTCATGCATGACTTCTAACAAAAGGCACTGGTTCCCGTAGTATTCCTCATTCAAACTAATTCAATGCACGACCTCGGAATTACCTGCATGACTTTGGCGGGCTATTTTGAAATAGTCATGGTTGCACATGCAGGTACTTCTTTTGAAAGTCCTAAACAAGGTATAGGAGTCGCTGGTAGGATATGCAGCTTATAGAACACGGATAACCTCTATAGGTAGGCCTATAATATTTTTCCCACAAAGTGAAGGTTTGTCAAAGCTGTTACGACTACTATATATTTCAACTGACGTGTCTTGTTGTAGTATGTATGTTCTTCATTCAGCATAGAATGTATATAACAAGTAGACCTATGTTACAAATGAAAGTTGCAAAGTTTCAAATTATTTCTAGACAGTAACCCGATATGCAATAGACATGATAGACCCACACACATACCTAATCATTCACAATTCAAAAGGTGATTCCTAAATTAAAATTCTTCTAAGTCTGCCATCGAGCGGAATTTTTCTTCTTGAATTAATGTTAAAACATTGCACGCGATATAATAATGCAATTCATCCTGCAAATTAAGGTGCACCTGATGAGATGTTTATGCGATAATTATGTAGGCTATAATTTAGACCCAATACACTATGGATCACAAATGGCCTCATCCCAGGGGCATAGTTCAATAACCTCAATTAAACAATCATTGTGCAAAATTTGACCTCAAGTTGCAGACTATGAATTTTTGTACCCAAATTTTCAAAGGTCATTCAATGAATGTGCAAATGTATTGGGGTTAAAGAACTATGCCTTGGTAGATGAGTATGTTGTGGATCCTAGCGATAGCCCTATCCAAGCGGGTGCTGACTGCAGACGACAAGTCCCATATTTTCTTTAAAATAAAAAAAATGCCAGAATTGTATATTGGTATGACCATATTTGGAATCAGCATGATTAATGCATTAAAATGAGTACAAGCAAGCCCTGTATTGGTTCAGTGGTTCTTGAGATAGCTCTTGATATTTTGAGAAAATATCTCAAAGTTTGGGACTTCATGGCAGCACGCAAAGTATCACGTTATAGCTCAAGAACCACAGAACCAAAATTAGTCATGTTTATACTCATTAAGAACTCAAGTTTTACAAGATTCTAGATACTGTTACGGAAAATTTGAAAAAGAAATTGTGGAGAAATGCAATTTTATAGATGCCATAGATATTCGCGTGAAAAAGTTTATAAGTACAAAAGTTCAAAGATGTTTACTGGTAAAGTATATGCACCTTTATAAAATGATACTTCCCACGTGCGTCTTAACAGACAGAGTGTCCCCTGGTGTCAGGGATGACAGTAAATAGTTAACTATGATATATTACGAGAAGTTATAAACATTATCAGGGTCTGCATTAAATATATCTTTGTTTTGACATTTGGCAATTAAAATTATTTTCATACTTTTGCATATACGGTCAGACGGTGTGCCACGATGCAAAACTTCATTAATAAGCCAAGGAGGAATTTTAATTTTGTCTTTTCTTTCTAACATAAACAATGTATATTTTTGTACAAATATATTCGTATTATTTTACAGCAATGACATCTTCAACATGATCATTTTGCGAATGATATATAGTAGACATCAAAAGTAAAATTAAAACTGCACTGGTACGGTAAAGAACACTCTTATTTCCCGGGTCTCATAAACCTTGCAGAGAAACTATTCTCCGTTATCAGCGGTACAATAATGTTAAAAAGTTCGAAAAGTGAAAAAAAGCCATATACATAAAGCAAGAGACCAACCCACCCTATATAGGGACGGGTGCCGTGAACTTCCCCGAGTATATGATTGTCTACTAGAAACACCGTTCAAAAGGGCAAAATGGAGCTTGTCAACGTCTAGAAACACTAGTGGATCATCACTTCATCAGTCATTCGACCAATAGCATTAGACCACTGTTGACGGAGAATTGCTTTTCTGAAATATTGGGATAAAATGCAAGTGTTGTTGACCTTACTTTTGATAGCAAATTTTGCCAATGGTTGAACCTGGAGTTTTCTTAAGTACAATAATTTATTACTTAACATTTTACGCGACGGGTCATAGTCGGATCGCTTTCAAGAGCACACCTTTGTTTATGGTTCATTTTCAGTTGATATCATTGCTAGGATTTATGAGTAATACATCTGGACATAAATTATTTTAAGGTGATAGTTTAAGGCGCTTCAAATCAAAGATAATATATACTTAAACAGATGACCGCGCGGTATTTAGAATATATAGACCCAATATGAGAAGCATTTATCTTTTTGCAAGTCTATAGAGAGAAGAGGCCAGCGACCATGAGCGTCAATCAAATTTGAAATCATCTGCCCTGTCTACCAGACAGTCCGCAATAAAATACATTGTACCTGAAATTGACGGATACTGCGAGTCATCGATGACGGTTTCCCGTTCACTAAATAGATTCATCAGGTTTGTTGGTAAATATTATAAAAGACTAGTGCGCCTGTAGCTGTGGCCCTGTAGCTATAGGACTCCAGCTGCATGATAGAGATACTGCTTGATCCCTGATGACCCTTTATGACTTTATGACATGTTCCTGATATATCAATGATTCTTTTTACCATGTTTAAGCCCAGTGGACATACTCTATAGAACATTTGACCCCATGCGACCTTTGACCTCGAGTGACCTCAGTTTGATTTTGCTCATGCTCCCGTGATATGGAGAATACTTTTAGCCAGATTTGGTAAAGTTGGAAATTTTGACCCCAGATGACCTCGGATGTTATTTGTTCATGCTCCCCTCATACGAAGGATTCCACCGACCAAGTTTAAGCCCAATAGGGCAAAATTTAAATTTAGCCCCTAGATGACTTCTGACCTCGGTTGACCTTAATTTTGTTTCGCAGATATAATCCCCTCATATCAAGGAACCCACCCACCGAGTTTGAGCCCAATAGGACAAAGTTTGAAATCCATGACCTTTGACCTATGACCTCAGATGACCTCCATATAATGTTTTTCATGCTCCCCTCATACGAAGGATTCTACCCACCAAGTTTGAGCCCAATCGGACAAAGTTTGAAATTTGACCCTCCGTAATGACCTTTGACCTTGGTTGACCTCGATTTTATTTTGGGCATATATTCCCCTCGTATCAAGGATCCCACCCACCAAGTTTGGGCCCGATCGGCCAAAGTTTGAAATCCATGACCTTTGACCTTGACCTCCGATGACCTTTAAAACTACCCGGTACCCATCTATGTCTAAACTATCGGAACGATGCGTCGAAGCGCGGCGAAACGCATAGCCGGGCAGACAGACAGACAGACAGACACACAGAGCTCATTATTTTTATTAGTACTAGTGCACCTATAGCTGTAATGGACCTTTAGCTATTAGGGCACCAGGTGCATGATAGAGATACCGCTTGACCCCCGATGACCCTTTTTGACTTTATGACATGTTCCTGACATATCAATGTTTCTTTTTACCATGTTTAAGCCCAATTGGGCATACTCTAACATTTGACCCCATACGACTTTTGACCTCGAGTGACCTCGGTTTGATTTTGTTCATGCTCCCAGATGACCTTTGACCTCGGATGACCTCGATGTATTTTTTATGCTCCCCTCATACGAAGGATTCCACCCACCAAGTTTAAGCGCAATAGGGCAAAGTTTAAATTTAGCCCCTAGATGACCTTTGACCTCGGTTGACCTCAACTTTGTTTTGCACATAGATTCCCCTCATATCAAGGATTCCAACCACCAAGTTTGAGCCCAATCGGACAAAGTTTGAAATCCATGACCTTTGACCTCTGATGACCTCCATTTAATGTTTTTCATGCTCCCCTCATTCGAAGGATTCCTCCCACCAAGTTTGAGCCCAATAGGACAAAGTTTAAATATAGCCCCTAGATGACCTTTGACCTCGGTTGACCTCAATTTTGTTTTGCACATATATTCCCCTCATATCAAGGATTCCACCCACCAAGTTTGAGCCCGATCGGACAAAGTTTGAAATCCATGACCTTTGACCTCGGATGACCTCCATTTGATGTTTTTCATGCTCCCCTCATTCGAAAGATTCCTCCCACCAAGTTTGAACCCGATCGGACAAAGTTTGAAACTTGACCCCTCCGTAATGACCTTTGACCTTTGACCTTGACCTCCGATGACCTTCAAAACTATCCGGTAAACAGCGCCTGCCTGATACCCATATATGTCTGAAATATCAGAACCATGCGTCGAAGCGCGGCGAAACGCATAGCCGGACAGACAGACAGACACACAACGGCTATTATTTTAGTAGTACTAGTTCACCCGTAACTGTGAGAGCCTGGGTGTGAGAGTAACTAATAGCAATGCTGTTTGACCCCTGATAACCCTTTTGACATGTTCCTGTCATATTGAAGATCGTTTCGCGCATATATTCCCCTCGTATCAAGGATTCCACACACCAAGTTTGAGCCTGATCGGACAAAGTTTGAAATTTGACCCCTCCGTAATGACATTTGACCTCGGTTGACCTCAATTTGTTTCGTGCATATATTCCCCTCGTATCAAGGATTCCACCCACCAAGTTTGAACCCGATCGGGCAAAGTTTGAAATTTGACCCCTCTGTAATGACCTTTGACCTCGGTTGACCTCAATTTCGTTTCGCACAATATATTCCCCTCGCATGCATCAAGGATTCCACCCGCCAAGTTTGAGCCCGATCAGACAAAGTTTGAAATTTGATCCCCCTCCGTAATGACCTTTGACCTCGGTTGACCTCAATTTTGTTTGGCGCAATGTATTCCCCTGGCATCAAGGATTCCACCCACCAAGTTTGAGCCCGATCGGACAAAGTTTGAAATTTTGACCTTTGACCTTCACCTCCGATGACCTTCAAAACCACCCGGTCAACATGCTTTTCCCGATACCTATCCATATCCGAAATATCGGATCGATGCGTCGAAGCGCGGCGAAACGCATAGCCGGACACACAGACAACCGGACACACAGACAGACTTCGCTCATTATTTTAGTAGTACTAGTGCGCCTGTGGCTGTAATAGCCCTGTAGCTATTAGGGCTCCAGCTGCATGATAGAG
This sequence comes from Amphiura filiformis, assembly GCF_039555335.1. NCBI lineage: Eukaryota > Metazoa > Echinodermata > Ophiuroidea > Amphilepidida > Amphiuridae > Amphiura > Amphiura filiformis. The sequence goes on along the minus strand of NC_092634.1, from coordinate 37,887,806 downwards.
ATACTGCTTGACTCCTGAAGACGCTTTATGACTTTATGACATGTTTCTGACATATCAATGATTCTTGTTACCAGTGGACATACTCTAACATTTGACCCCATGCGACCTTTGACCTCGGTTTGATTTTACTCCCGTGATATGCAGAATACTTTTAGCCAGATTTGGCGAAGTTTGAAATTTTGACCCCAGATGACATAAGACCTCGGATGACCTCAATGTAATTATTTCATGCTCCCATCATATGAAGGATTCCACCCACCAAGTTTAAGCCAAATAGGGCAAAGTTTTAATTTAGCCCCTAGATGACCTTTGACCTCGGTTGACCTTAATTTTGTTTCGCAGATATATTCCCCTCATATCAAGGATTCCACCCACCAAGTTTGAGCCCAATAGGACAGTTTGAAATCCATGACCTTTGACCTTTGACCTTGGATGACCTCCGTATAATGTTTTTCATGCTCCCCTCATACGAAGGATTCCACCCACCAAGTTTGAGCCCGATCGGACAAAGTTTGAAATTTGACCCCTCCGTAATGACCTTTGACCTCGTTCGACCTCGATCTTGTTTCGGGCATATATTCCTCTTGTATCAAGGATCCCACCCACCAAGTTTGGGCCCAATCGGACAAAGTTTGACATTTTGACCTTTGACCTTGACCTCCGATGACCTTCAAAACTACCCGGTAAACAGCGCACGCCCATGTGTGAAATATCGGAACGATGCGTCGAAGCGTGGCGGAACGCATAGCCGGACAGATGGACAGACGGACAGACACACAGACAACGGCTATTATTTTAGTAGTATAGATAGATAGATAGATTTGTTTTGAACACAACCAAAATTTACGGTTTTCTCTATCATGGTCGGTAGACATCATCATAATGATGGTTGTTGATCTTTACTCCCGGTTGGACGTATCCCAACTGAAGAGGGTGTATAATTATAACCGTGTATTATTAGTCAAGAGAAGATCATAGACATGACTTAGGATCCTTTAATTCGTCTAGTACTTAGATATTTGCATCACACTTCTTACACAGGATTTTGGCATTGTCCAGTTGATGACATGTTTTGTTGGACAGCATCGTCCGCAATAGCTGACGTCAGACTGCTCGCTCACCGATCGGCGCAGGGTCCCACTTCATAAGGCATATGTATAATCCTCTCCTGGCTGATAGGCCCTAATACACCCTCTTCAGTCAGCATACGTTCAACGGGAAGTAAGGGTAAACAACCACCATCCTGGTCTACCAACCATGATATGCGAAACCGTCAAGTAAATGAAGTAAATATTAAAGGTCATCGGAGGTCAAGGTCAAAGGTCGTGGATTTCAAACTTCGTCCGATCGGGCTCAAACTTGGTGGGTGGAATCCTTAATACGAGAGGAATAAATTGCACGAAACAAAATTGAGGTCAACCAAGGTCAAAGGTCATTACGGAGAGTTCAAATTTCAAACTTTGTCCGATCAGGCTTAATTTGGTGGGTGGATTCCTACGTATGAGGGGAACACGTAAAAATATAATCGAGGTCATCCGAGGTCAAAGAACATCGAGGGGCTAAATTGTAAACTTTGCCTGATTTGGCTTAAACTTGGTGTAAGTAATTCTCCATAAGGGCGCATTACACCAAATCACTGCGCGAAAGGTACAATGGTGATGAGTTCCGGTTAAAAGTATATGGCTACTGGAGACAATGTGGTGTCCTTATGGACCATGTTCTTCGTGAGGTTGGCATGTTCTGATTTAAATGGAAGATGCCAACCTATTAATGACTAAAATAGATATGAAATTTACAAATCGATTTCACAAAAAAAGTAGGCCCTGTCCGAATTACTGCTAACGGCAGTTGAAATAGCGGCGTCGCTTTACAACAATTTTTAATAAAAAACTGAATCTGTAAAGTTTCCCAAAATTGAAGCTTAAATGAAATTTCAGTCCTTAATTAATACAGGGGTGACGTTAAAAAGTGAAAAATATTGTCTGGTAGAAAACGCCGCTTAAAAAGGTTGATTGTCAATGGAGAAGAATTGGTGGTTTACGCCCTTCAATGCAAAATCAAACCGAGGTCAACGGTCATATGGGGTCAAACGTTAGAGTAAGTCAGGCGGATGCGAGTTCATAAGGGCAATGTCGGGGATTATAGGTCACAATCGATGGGGAGAGATGAGGTCCGACCAGGTCCGACCGAGTCTCCTAAACAGGTTACGCTCCCTGTGGAGGGGCGGAACCAAACTGGCTGATGTGGAGACTAAGCCAGTTTGCGTCGGTCTGATACTCGTCTATCCTCATCTTTGACCATGCGCAGATCTGGCTGGTCAAGAAGATATTTAATATCCCGAATTTATAATATGCCTACCAGTTCCATCTATAACCGATTTGCTAGAGAATATTTGTTACCATGTTTAATAAATTCGTATTAATCGTATAATAAAATGTGGCCAAATGTATATTTGTGTACATAGTGTGTGGATCCACTCTTCTACGGACTTGGCTACTAAGCACGTCGGGAAGGATGTGGCGGTATGCTGACCTGGGTCAATATGTTCTGGGCAGATGATGTCCGACCAATTGCCTATACGACCTTGTGTGCGATCATGTGTGACAGGCAATTCCCGATAATAATAGAAGTTCCCTGGTATGTCGGGCTTAAAGTGGTACAAAGAATCCTCAATATGACGGGAACATGTCAAAAAGTCAGTAAGGTCATCAGGGGTCAAATAGCATTGCTATCAGTTACTCTCACAGCTAACGGGTGAACTATTATTAAGAAAATGAATATATAGGGAAAGTTAGATTTGGGCTTAACTTTTTGTAATCAGCGCGCTTGAATGACGTCAACTTTCCGTCCGATGAAAGGCCAATACGACCACGTAATTCGTACGAAATCTAATGGTTTCTAACAGTGAGTAACAGCAAGACGAAGACTTATGGGGGTGCTATGGGCATTTGACAATTCTACCAACATACGGCTGCGATGGTTTAATGTATATGGTGTGCGTTTCTTTGCCTGTTTGTTGCTAATATGGTGAGTCTTGGGCTTAATGGTTAGCGAATTTCCTGTTAAGTGTCTTTGTAATCAGCTAGCTCGATTTTATGACGACAACACGATGATAGAATCATTATAGAATTCCTTGTATTTTTCTAAGGGTGTCTAACACTATAACAGCAAGGCGCAGACTTCATAATTATTGGTTACTAATAAGCATTTGACAATTCTACCAACATACATAACATGTTCATAAACAACATCATCAAGTCAGTTTTAATAATACGTATAACTCAATTGCTGTTAACACCTCCTATTTCAATATGACATGTAAATGAACTTCTCTTTACGTTCTAGCACGTGTAGTGTTGATATGTTTATTACCAAGATGACTTATATATGCCATGTTATTCTTAACACTGACTTCCGATTTACAACTTAGACGACTGCTGTTGAACTTAATGCTCTATGTGCTTGCTATAGCCATCAACATAAGCAAGTTTTGAGATATTTTCTCAAAATATCAAGAGCTATCTTAAGAACCACTGAACCAATACTAGGCTTGTTTGTACTCATTTTAATGCATTTTTCATGCTGATTCCAAATATGGTCATGAAAAGTTAAAATTCTGAATTTAAATTAAATTTTTGAATTAATAAAATTGAAACTTGTCGTCTGCAGTCAAAACCCGCGTGGAAAAAGTTAAGGTCAGGTACGAAAGACACTATAATCTCAAATATGCTCGTCTGTCACGGCAAAGTTCCTAAATCCCAACAGATGTTTACATTCATAAAATAACATTTCCACGTGTTGGGTACAAAAACTCATCCCCCATAATTCGAGATCAACTTTTGAGTTGTGTATTGTCGAATGGATCTTAATGAATTTTGCTATTGTAGATGAGACCACTGTGGTTAAAAGTGAGACAAGCAACTCCCAGAATGATAATAAGAATGTTTAGCTTTCTCTTTTCGGTAAACATGGTAAACAGAGGCGACGATTTATTGAACAATTATCTTTGATGATTTATGATACTTATTAATCGTTATCAAAGTGAAGTCTCGAAAACAAAAAACAATTCATGTGATGCCAGAGAACGGTCAAATATATGTGAGTGCGCTCTTCTACTAGTTTGAAGGGGAAGATCATGGCAAGAGTTCATGGCTGACTGTCTGACTCCTCCCAGTGGCGCAGTCAGCACTTTGTCAGAGAGGGCAAAGGCGGAAAGGCAACTTTTAAAGTGAGACAAACGTTGATGAAAATTGACAAAAATAGGCTAAAAAGTACAAAAAAGATCTAGTGTGGCCAGCATCCGGGTGGGAAGGGGTGGGTGGGGTAGGGGGAAGAGGAGGGGGGAAGAGGAGGGAAAGACTTCTCACAGGGGAACAGCTTCCCCTTGCCACCTGACTACGCCTAACTCCTCCTCCTCAGAATAATACAGGGCTGTCAACTCTCACGCATTGGCCGTGAGTCTCACGCATTGCCATTGGGTCACTTTCTCACGGTCTCACGCCAAGGTAGTAAAATTTCACGCCCAGGTAATAAATCTAACGCCGCAAAAAGCTGAAAAATGAGTAAAATCTCACGCATCGTCATGAATAATTTTGTTGTTCCAACCCCCTCCCCCCATTACTCCGATGGGTCATTACTCTTCGTAGTAGCGAACATTCGGTGTATTGACCCTTCGAATAATGAACGTTGGTGTAAATTCGGAGTAATGACCCTTCGGAGTAATAAACCTTGGGAATAAAGACCATTCGGAATAGCGGTTCTATCGAATAACGACCTGTTCTCATATACTTATGCACCTAATATTTCATCTGAGGATGTACGTCGTTTTCCAGAAACATATTGCCTTTAAATTTGGGTATGATATAGAATTCTTTCTTTGTGCAGTTATATTAGGTTACGATTCGGTACGTTATAATTCTGTTTGAGAATGACATTATCATCTACAGTTGCTCGTCAATATATGCACTCCCACCGTCATTTCTCATGCCTATTTCGTCGCGGCGCTTTTTATCCTTTGAAAATTGAATTCTCTACCGCCGTGAGCAAAATTGCCGCGATTATTGTTATCCGACTTGTAAAACATCGTCTGATACGATAAATTTTGTATAAGCTCTGCGTTATTCTACTTCATGTCCAAGTATACAGTTTACTATTTCGTGAATAATAGGCTACTCAGATATGGTCAAAATAAATCTCGTAGAATTCGTGTTCCTCACGCGATTTTTTGCGTACTATATATAATAGTTTTATTATTCAACGTTTAGCCATGGACTTCTGAGTTATGAACACACTCGGGAATAATCTACGCAATGTAATAGGGTTTCGTGAGGAAAGTTATTGTTATATTTTTTTGCCCTGTCTATGACCTGAAGAAGACAATACATACATCTAAAATTACGTTAACAAAGCAATATATTTGATATTTTGGTATAATTACAATATCAGGAAAGCATGCCTTAGAACAGTGAGAAGAGATTATCGGAAATTAACAAGTAGATTTTAATGCAAATTTAACAATCTGAAGTCACTGCCAATACAGATCATTTACAAGGTTGCGTAGCTATTATTCTTCTATTGGCTTCGTGATTCGTCCACACCAAATGGACCGATTATATCGTCTAGAGATCAGTTGATGTTTCATTTCATTTCGTATAATAACGCTTTCAGAATGAATGCCAATTGGAGATATCACTCAGCTCAAATTCTATACCCTTCGTATCCTGTACCTTGTAATTTCCTCTGATTATGTTATGGGATATAATGTTGTATTTAGGTAATCAAGAATTTGGATTCAGGTCAGAATTAGGGTTATATTTGATCAAAAAATAACTTTTCAATGATTGGTATAAGTTTTAGATACAGAATCATATTGAGAAGTCTCTCTACCAGTATCCAATGTTGGATCCACTTGACATAATAAACTTTTCAACATATTCTCCGTGCATGTCTGTGACAAGGCACTTCTTTTACCCTCCTTATAGAGATATCCACTGGCGTTTTGTACCCTGCTGTACCTTTAAATGGGAATCTTATTCCAGGAACACATCATTCTACTTGTTAAAAACATGTTAAGAGATTATTCTGTAGCCATTACCAGATGACCACTTAGTGTGCAAACGTGACAAACAGGCAACATTGTGGCATTCACATCAAATGTCCGTCGGAATTCATAGTCGCGTCGCTAATGAGATGCGATCCGTTGTAGTCCAATAAATGGTGTCGATCTTTCTTGACCAATATTTTACGTTCCACCCTATTGGCTAATGACCTGTTGTTTGCTGTTAGCGGCTGGAGATATAGGTTTTACCTAAACTGACCATTAGCAATTATAGGTTTTGTTCTGATAAAATGTTAAATGTCATGATAAAGTCAGAATGCTTGAAAGAATCAGAGTTAATCATGCTAATTGGTCGGCTGTAAATGATATGTTATGGGGCCACATTTGAGACTTATCAGTAAGATCTCATTTGGCTCATTTATGATATGTCACATCAGCTGACCGTAGGCCTATATGGCGTATGATATGACACCCCCCCTACATGATCGTATGATCTTTATAAGTCACATGTGTAAAGGACTGTCATGATTATGACTGCTGCTGCTGCTGCTGCTGCGTTGCCATAGTCCTCATATCCCGTCGGCATTCTCTTGCGTGCTTTCTCTCTTGCCACGGCCATTCCACCATTAGTCCACATTCTGATGTTATCAATCCATCCTGTTTTCCTTCGACCTGGCCTGGCTTTTCCTTCTACTTCTCCTTCAATCGTTATCTGAACAATGCTATCTGGACGCCGTTTCCAATGACCATACAGGGATATCTTTCTTTTCTTCAGCTGACTGAGCAGACCTTGTTTCACTGTGATGCCCACTTTCTGACGGATCCATGCATTGTTTTTCCTATCTTTCCAACTGACCTGAAGCATTCTACGCCATACCCACAGCTCAAACGACTCTATCTTCTTGATATCACGTTGTTTTAGGGTCCAACTTTCTGCACCATACAGGGCTATAGGCCTACTCCAGACAAGGGATCTCACCCCGGGGATCTCACCAGTTGTTTCTTCAGCTTCAGGCTGATTGCTTTAGCCTTCCATAATCCTATTAATTGGCTGGTGGCATCTCTGTTTAAATCTATCTTAGTATTGGCTCGGTGTCATCTGGTACCCTCTGAAGAGTTTGCCTAACTTGCTCCACCAGAAAGGTGTTCTGGACCTCTGTTTTACAGAATCCTTGCAATGTACAATAATCATGATAGTGAAGTAGACTTTCCATGTTCCGGACCTCCATGTTTTACAAAATCTCTGCAATGTATATCGTGAACTTTGAGCTTTTAGTGAACGTGTTCCGGACAATTATTTTTTTCCTGCAACCATAATGGGCCCCAATACCTCAGGGGAATTAGGGTAAAGGTTAGGATTAGGGTCATGTCAGGGTTGGGTTATATTGTTTAGAGTTAGGGTCAGGGTGCCGCTTCGCTCGCACTATTCGAGAGTCGTCGCGGTCCGCGAACTAATCCATTTCCCGTTGATTTTGCAAGTACCATATTTCATCTTTTAGGAAAATGAAGACAAAAACAGTAAGTTCCAGGTACCAAATTCTGCAAAAATAGGAAATTTGAGGATGCGGTCCCCGCATCCTTCAAATTTCCTATCGTTGTTGCAGATTTTGAATTGCGGGGTCCTTTAAGAATAACAGCAACATTAAGTTAGTTTACGTAAGACCTCAGGGCCGCCGAGCCCTAGGGCCCCTGGCGTGCCACCCCGCATAATGGAGCAATTCTTTATGTCACAGTAAAGTATCGTCATTGCCCAGTCCATGCCATTGCCGTAACAGGACACGTGTGCCGCCATTCAAACATGTATACATATCACTTAAAGAAAAGTACAACATGAGTTCAATCTTCATTACGGGCCTTAAGCAAAATTACAAGACTCGCTTTTGAATATTGAACATGATTTGCAACTTTATGTATCTTGAAGCCATGCTCTTTGACAAAGAACGGCTTCATTTTTGTAACACTTTCAATTCTAAAGAGCGTATTAATGGGGGTGAAAATGTGACACAGCGATTATCGAAAAGCACGCCAAGCGTCAGAATGTTCAAAGTTTAATTGTTCTTCAATTTACTTTAATTTTGACGTACAATGACGGTTTGGAAGTTTTGATTGCTTCTTTTCAAATTGTAAAGCTCATTTCACTTGGTTCCTCTTCAGGCGATAATTATAAGCTCGCGGCCTCATTTAACAAGCGGACATCGCTTTCAGTTTATGTACGATACAAAATGAAAATGAAAATTGTTGCATTTTAATGCATATTTCGACATGTGCATGGTTCACCATACAGTCCAAACTATTTTCACACACAAATATCTAATTAACAAGCGCTAACTTTCAAATCATTAGTCCCATAATAATACCAAAATGGAATGTTAACCTTTGACCTTGGCTGTACAGCAGTATGTGTTGACCCCAATGGGAAACTGAACAAATCAAGAATTTATCAAAAAGGCCGTAACCATGTTATTTGGATCCATATGACTATAGATTTAGTTCTCCCCTTGGATTTTGATAAAGCTTTAAAATATTAGCCGTTGAATTTAGAAAGTAAGCAAATCAGAAAGGGATCTGCCGCAGTAAACGATATGGGTAGCGCCAAAAAGGCAGTAACCATGTTATTTGGATCAATATAAATGACTATATAGATTTAGTTTTCCTCTTGGATATTGATAAAGCTTTAAAATATTGCTCGTTGCCTTTAAGGAGTATAAACAAAGCAGAAAGGGATCTGCCGCAGTAAAGGATATGGGGTAGCGCCAAAAAGGCAGTAACCATGTTATTTGGATCAATATAAATGACTATAGATTTAGTTTTCCTCTTGGATTTTGATAAACTTTAAAATATTGGTCGTTGCCTTTAAGGAGTATAAACAAAGCAGAAAGGGATCTGCCACAGTAAAGGATATGGAGCAGCGCCATATCCTTTACTGTGGCACTGTAAAACTATAGGAGGGTATTATACGTATGCATGTTTCATTTATGGCATTCTCCTGGACTGCTATATAGGTTAATCATCACTGCATAAACTAGATGATTGGTGATTAGCTTCTATTATTATAAAGGTTCTCTTTCTGACATGTACTTCGATCAAACATTCTGTGTCTAAATCTAGCGAACATCAATATATACCATAGCTTCATGTGCTATATAATTCCGTTGTAGTTGTGATATAATTTTTAGAAATTTAGAAATCCTTCCAATAACGACGAAACACCGTATCATCATACGGGGTCTTCAAACATTTTTAGAATATTTTAAGTTGGGATAAGAGAAACTGAATGTGCATCCTTTCCAAGCCTAAAATATTTTGAATGCAGCTTAGAAAGAAACAGGTACCATTCTAGAGATGAAATGATTTGAAAAGTTGTTTTTCTTTCGATTGTCATATGAGTCTCCCCCTTTGCAACCTGCCATCTTCATAAAGTGAAAACATTAAAACATATGCACGGTATTGGGTAAAACTAGCTTGTAACAAAACCGATTTGAACTTGTATAATGCTTTTATGTTGTCGAGCAAGATGAAAAGTGATGTGTCTGCATAATGCAAGGCTATGTCGTATTGGGCTATTCCATTTAAAATCCACACTACCCCTGTGGAAGATTTAGCTAAAGACTTCCACAGAGGGAGTATGAGTTTCGAATAGAATATAGACAATTGGCCTGGGTAACTTCCAATTGAAATACTTACTCCAGCTGTGGCAGATATGGGTAAAGCAATAATACAAGGGGAGTATGGGTATCAAAATGATTAACTCTGACCAATTACATTTGAAAAACTTACTCCCCGTGGAAGGTATTTCCAAAATCTTCCACAGGGATAGTGTGGATTTCAACTGAAATAGCCCATATAGCAAGCACTGAATGGGTGCTGACAGATTGGTATTATTGTAGATCTAAATATTTCACATAATGAGATTTTAAAATTTATACTTGTGTGATTTGTTGTGAATTATGGAAAACAATACAAATTCCCTTTAAAAGGGAAAGCCAGCGAGGTCTTGTTTAGGATCACGCTTACATACATCATGTTTCATGACAGTCCACCAAACCATCAATGATGAGAACATGCACACTGAAACAGAAAAAACAATAACTCCTTTAACAACTCCTGTCAACTCTTTACCCATGCTTATTATTAAGAAATACACTGCAATTCATCTATTACATTATTTTCAGATACTTAACTATTTCCAACACTGATAAAAATATTTCCGTAAATTTACGGAATTTTCTGGCAGCAAAATTTCCAGAATATTTTTTTTGTTTCCGTTAAATAACATTTTATTTCCATAATTATAAGATATTTTCTGTAATGTAACAGACACTTTACGTATATTTTACGAAAATTCGTTATGAATTACAGCAAATGTATGTATTTCTACGGAAAAAATAAATACAGTGGAAAACGGAACTTCTGGAAATTTTGCTGCCAGAAAAATGTCAAAATTTCCGTCAACAAAAGTTATTGAAGCACATTACTGTATTTAACAAAATGTTTAACACTGCATGTAAGTATGAAATGTATGTTGGAAAATAAGAATACTTTAATCATAATCTGAGGTCAGTTGATATTTCTTTAATTGAAATGATTTTACACTAAAAACAGTTTCCGTAAATTTACAGATTTCTGTTACTTTACAGAAACTGTTTTTACGGACATTTTTAACAGTGAAAACTACCTGACCACTGGATGTCAAATGCTTGCTGTGGCGGACATGGACGAGAAGTCATCTTACTGGTCATAATAGTTTTAAAAAAAGGGAGGGGTACAAAATAATGGAAAATAAACTGCCCTTGTCGTGATATATGCGATTCCATAAACTTGGATTCTTTACTCAATCGATGTTGGTTAATGGTTATACGTTCGCATATCCTGTATCGCTATTGCTGATAGAGCCAGTGGTTTATCTTTTTAGCGCTCTCAGTCAATGAAATCGTCAGAAGATATCGAAAGAATAAGCATTTGCTGTGGATTCAAAACTATCATCTCTCTGACGTTACTGATTCCGTGCACGTTTCATGTGTATTCATACTTTAAAATGCATACGATTATAATACATGACACAATAGTGAGAAAGTCATAACATTGGACAAATCTTATCCCACAATTTTAGGACCTATGTAATAACCACTATAGGTACGGTATAGTTGTACTTGATAGCGCAATTTAATGCATTTTTCATGTAGATACCAAAATAATAATGTCCTGTGTGTAGGACTCCTAGAACTTTTTGTAAGCGTATATATACATGTAAGTGCTCAATGCATTCGACGGAGCTATTCCCGATATCTATCACACTGTCATGGTTGTGATGGAACTTTACTCATACAACATTGTACAATGCCGTACAATTTGATGTTAGCATTCGAGGCCTTCTGAACCAAATATGTCGATCAAATCCAAACTATTCAAATCAATGTTTATTTATTTCAATTATTGTCTGGATTCTGTCAAAAAAATAGGCTACTGGAGAATTAGAATGACAAAGCGTGGCCTAGTTGAGAATCGAGAATGAAGCATGCTTCTTTGTCATGATATATGAATGAAAGGGCTATCCAGATTCGGGAAAACGTACATTGGTATATAGGCAGGGTGTCAGCTATTTAATTTTTTATCATGGGTCAAATTATTAGACACGGTTTCAAACTTTAAGGGATTGGATAGCAACGTTTCAAGAGTATTTTTGTGGGACATGAGAGCACATCAGACACATGAAATTGCATTCCGAATACGAGGAATGTCCTTCTGATATCTAATAATTTTGATTTTTTTAAAATTTGAGATACGGTATAATACAAATTTTATGGCAAATTATTAACAATTCATATTTTTGTAAAGTGTATGTATAGATGTTTCCCCCAAACACCTAAAAATGTTAGGTCTTTTGGGGAAAATATGTTGATAAAATATATTTAAATATGAATTTTTAATAATTTACCATAAAATTTGAATATTATCGCGAATTTAAAAAAAAAAATCAAATTTATGTAATATCAGAAGGACATTCCTCGCATTCAGAATGCAATTTGATGTGTCTAATGTGCTCTCAGATACCACATATACTGTGCAAACGTTGCTATCCGATTCCTTAAAACAAATATATATCTTAAAATATTGAGAATAAAATCCATTATAACACAAACAAAAATGCACACAAACAAGATATCTAAAAAACAGCAAACAGTTGTGCAGAGCAGTTGTTGCAAACATCCACTGGTGACTGGTGTCAGGGACTGGTTTTGTTTTGGTGAAAATTGGTCAAAGGATATGGCGATTAAGCCGAACCGTTAAAATATGCTTTGACCGCTGATCTTGGTAGCATACATGATATATGTTGTTGAAAAGATAGAAGTGTGTTGCAGTATCCATAACGATGCTGTACTTCAACCATGGCAATGACAAGTTTATCATGTTTATGGCTGAGGTGAAAAAGTGATCTGCGATCATGTCAACTTGATTTACTGCAAGGAGCCCCTATAACTTTAAGAGTGGTGTTTTAACCACATTGGACATGTTGGAGTTGGATAGGAATTGGACACCCCATATCAAAGACTTCTCATCATTTATAACATAGTTAACCAAGCCGGCTATGTAGTATCCCCATGGGGGTATGCCATTTATTTCCGTTCACTTTACTTTTCCAAAAAATTCACCGTCACGGTGCATTTTAGCATCGGTTTGCTTCTCTGATCAGACCCCCAAATCTAACGCCGGCCCGGGTACTAAGCGCAAGTCACTGCATGCGCGCTAAACACATCGTATCATTCAGCTCCGTACCGTCGCAAGACACCCAACAGCTTGCGCATCTTTCAAATCACGTTTTAAGTGTGAGTTTACACAGGTTTCAGTTACCCCATTAAAAGCCATTTATGGCCTTGCTAACCCTTGAAATTTTCCCCGGTTTGGGCTCTGTTACGATACCATTTCAAATATGCCATTGTATGCAAGCTCAGGTTCTCAGCGCGTCATACCGGACGCAAAGATCGCCTTTTTTAGAAGACATTCTTTACAAGGTTTTACAGCATTTGCTTCAATTTTGATATGAAGTGGATAACACACAGCTTATTAATTGCGACTTAGTCTTTGCCCCCAACTACTTGTATTACTTGATATTTTCTAAGGAAATGTCTACTTCAGAGAGGAACAGTTTTACGGTATACTTTTGAGAGGACTCGTCATAACAGCTGAGTATTTTAGCCGAGCTTCTGGTAATATTTACTCTCTGATACACGCGTAGTTTATCGTCGATTGCATCAATGCCAGTTACGAAGATAGTTCCATTGATTCGGTGCATAAGAACGTACATTAATATGGGTGTCGCGTGCTATAATCGCTCTTAAGGGGACCTTAACGAGCTACCAGATCGCGCCTCTTGTGGCTCGCACACTTGAAATTGTAGGCAACCGATTTGTTCAGCAGATCACACTTATAAATGGTTTGTTGTAACTTGTAATGGACATAAATTACTGTCGAGAAATAAAATAAATGGAAAATATAATAACATATTTTAAACTATAGCTGTTGATTAATTTCACGGACTGGTTTCAAATAATTATAACCCTTCTATAGGTGAAAGGATGACCTACCATCTGTCAAATCGTTTTTGTCGTGGGTGCACTAAAACATAAGTGGAAGTTAGGTTAACTCTCTTCACGCGGGTGTCGACTGCAGACGACATGTTTCAATTTTTTTTTAATTCAACAATTTCAGAAATGTAAATTTCCATGACCATATTTGGAATCAGCATGACAAATACATTAAAATGAGTAGAAACAGGCCTAGTATTGGTTCAGTAGTTCTTATTTTTCTATTTTTGCTATCTTCGGTAGATAGCAAAGATAGTGTGCTTAATTGCTGTCTTCAGTAGATGTGACAGACCTTGACATGATGCAAATATTCTACGCATAATTGTGCGACTCATTTTTATTAATGTGGGCAGAGCAATTAATTTTGTTCCGTTTTATTTATTTTTGCTATCTTCAGTAGATAGCAAAGAAATTACTTAATTGCTGTCTTCAGTAGATATGACAGATCTTGACATGATGCAAATACGCATAATTGTGTAACTCCTTTTTATTATTGTGAGCAGAGCAATTAATTTTGTTCCGCTTTTTCTTATTTTTGCTATCTTCAGTAGATAGCAAAGAAACTGTACGTACTTTCTATCTTCAGTAAATATGACAGACCTTGACATGATGCAAATATAAGCATAATTTTGTGACTCCTTTTTATTATTGTGAGCAGAGCAATTAATTTTGTTCCGTTTTTCTTATTTTTGCTATCTTCAGTAGATAGCACAGAAACTGTACGCTTGCTATCTTCAGTAGATATGACAGACCTTGACATGATGCAAATATAAGCATAATTGTGTGACTCCTTTTGATTAATGTGGGCAGAGCAATTAATTTTGCCCCGTTTTTCTTATTTTTGCTATCTTCAGTAGATAGCAAAGAAATTACTTAATTGCTGTCTTCAGTAGATATGACAGACCTTGACGTGATGCAAATACGCATAATTGTGTGACTCCTTTTTATTATCGTGGGCAGAGCAATTAATTTTGTTCCGTTTTTCTTATTTTTGCTATCTTCAGTAGATAGCAAAGAATCTATATTTAATTACAGTCTTCAGTAGATATGACAGAACTTGTATTATCTTCTGGATTAGTGTGCCCATGGCAGTATCGTGAGTTAAAAATCTCACTTCATTTTTAAGTTTGATGAAATTTGACAAACCACCCAAAACATTAAGGTGTAGATTTCAGAAAAACTGTTCGGTCATTAACAGTATTAATTATTCGTGGTTTGACAGTTGAGATGTTACAGACATGTGTAAAAGATGAATGCTTTCTGCGGTATACACGTGCAGCAAAACACCACTATCATGTCAACCAAATTCGTAGCCATGCAGCATGTTCAGTGTTGTTGGGGTTTTTTTTCAAAAAGGAAGAAATGGACAGGAAATCATCTTCACAAAATACTTAAATAATGAAGCAATAGGGCTTAGATTAATTTTAGCATAACGAGTTTTGAAAATATCACTTTCCCTCTTAAGTATGATGGAATTTGGCAAATTATCCAAAATATTTAGTCAGGTGTGGAATTCACAAAAATGTACAGTAACACATTGTTTGACAGTTGAGAAGTTACAGGCATATGCAACTATACCAGCTTTGTAATGTGATTTCTAGGCAATTGCAGTACACGTGCATGCAAATCCCACCATGCCAAATGATTTCAAAGATAGGGCATGACCATTTGCCACGCTGCACCGCCGCATAGAAAGAATTAAAACTAATAATCTTCGCAAAAATATAAAAATATAACAACTAAAGGGTTTGGATGAATCCAAAACATTAAGATGTGGATTTCAACAAAAGAAAACATTGTTTGCATTACCAGCCTCGTGATGCTTTCTGGGCAATCACAGTCCACCTGCAAACTCGGACCATGTCAATTTCACAGCATGCATGGCCAGCGGTGCCGCGTAATATATTTAGGATTTTGTTTAAAATAGAAAGCAATTGAACTAAATCATCTTTACAAAACTAATAAAACTATAGGGTTTGGATTCATCTTTCAGTGTTCTGAGTATTAAAAATCTCACTTCCTCAAGTATAAATTTGACAAATTATCCAAAACATTTAGGTGTATGATTTCAGAAAATTAATTCAAATCACATGGTTTGACAGATTGATAAGTTACAGGCACGAGTATAAGAGGAATGAATAATGTAACTATAATACCAGCTTTGTAATACATTTTCTGGGTAATCATAGTGCACCTGTAAACCCCCACCATGAGAAATAAGTTCGCAGCCAGCATGGCCCGTGGTGCCGCATATTATTTGAATTTTTGGTTTAAAAAGAAATGGCAACAAATCATCTTCACAAAAAATAATAGGGTCTGGATTCATCGGGTATTGAAAATCTCACTTTACCGTTAAGTATGATTGAAAGTGACAAATTACCCGAAGCATTCAGGTGTGTTTATAGATTTCAGAAAAATGTGCTACCGTTGGAGACAGATTGATAAGTTACAGGAATCTTTACGAAAAAGGAAAGGAAATGCCGAGGGTACCTATAGGAAAGGGAGGAATGATATAGACATTTAGATAGACAGGCACACCCACCGCACACCCCTCCAAAACACACACCTGTTTGTAAATACGTTCAAACGAGGACCTCGACTTTAGAAGGATCTAACCGAGGACTTACACACCCGTTTTTAATCGACACACCGTGGACCTCACGCAAACACACCAGGCAACTTACTATCCAACTGAGACCCGTCCTATACCCGCCATGGGGGACCTATCTTATATGCTATCTTATATGCATATTTGCATCATTTACGTCATCCTGGGCATAGTTTCAAAACGAGGACGTCCTCGTTTGGAGGTGTGTCCTCGTTTACGGTGTGTATCCATATGTAGGTCCTCGTTAGACGGCATTTACAAACGCATCACACACATGTATCCATCCCTTGCACCTTGTACCTATACACTCACCCCTTCACAAACGTCAAGTTAGCGTTGCGTGTTCGAACCCTGGCGGTATAGTTAGTACGCTCTCATATATTAAAAAAAATGAGTTAGCTTGAAATTCTCCTGGACAAGGAACTTACTGCTAATTGTCTGCGATGGTCAATTGTGGAATGTTTAGGATGTGCGCTTGTTAGCTGTAAGTTCCTGTGTTGTTGTTTAATGGTTTGTGGAATGATACATGTGGCCGTATTGATCAGCGACAACCTGTAAAGTGTGCTGAGGCTTAGGCCTATGGCCTATGTTACGGCAACTAAGTATCAACATTATGAAAAACAGATATTCCTTCATTTTCATTATAAATTGGAAGGACCCTCTTTTCTAAAAGCAATATTGGATTTGTTTGAATTGACTGCATGCAGTGGAAAGCGATGTCTTCCAACCACCGGATCAAGGGTTAGATTTAGGGTTATGATTATGGTTAGGGTTAGGGTTAGGGTTAGGGAATGGTTAGGGTTAGGGTTAGAGTTAGGGAATCATTCTGTATCCGGTGGTTGGAACACATCGCTTACCGTGGATCTCATATTGCATTTCGATATATGCTAACTGTCTTATACTAAATACATAATCTTGATGGGCACCGCTCATTTTGATATAGAGTGTAATCTATATATAAAAGGGGCATTTTCACGATACATCTCTTAATATATCTACTTTGATTTCACCCAATTATAAAACAATATAAAATATATTATCTGCAACCAAGATCAGGTGTACCATGTGCAATGTCAAGGCAATAATCATCAGATCTGTCCATTTCTTCATCAATTATTATCCACTTGCTATCACGCATGATGTTGAACAAGTAATACCACTATAACCAGTCTGCCTTTATTTGATAATTAATAACAAATAATACGCACCAGCGATTTCTATCGATGTAATCAATCACGATGTCGAAATCTTTGTTTAAGTCAAGGCTTTTTTGGAACAAAAATCAAGAAAATGTAGCAAAACGCAGGGTTGTTAAGAAAGAATAGTGAGCAAATTTTGGAGCGTTTGTATATAGATGTATGTAGTGTGAGTGTTTATTTAACGTCTATTAGTTTTACATAGAAAAATGGTGTTGAGCTGTCGGTTTGCGAGATAGGTTGAGAGATGAGAGGTGTTATACCACAACAGGCGGTTGGTTACGTTATACAGGGTGATTCAAAAAGACATGCACCCAACTTACAAAAATCCTAAAAATATTTAAATCTAATACAATTGCAGTACAACCTATATAATTGTGCATAGTGGTAAATGTTTTATGAATGTACGCTCTTTTAGTTTGCAAAATCATGTAATTTCAAAAAGATACCACGAAACCAAGTTACACACAATGTTCAATAGAACTACAATGTATATGACCTCTGCCAATTTTGTACAAAAATCATTCCATACGATGCCTGGAAGTGCTTTCAGTATTCTTTTGAATAAAATATATTGATTATCAAAATTTAACCATTCATACCCAAATATTGCAAATAAAGTCGTTCTAGTGATTTAGAAGATCGTAAATAGGCCTAATTATAAAACATCAAATTACAAACTGAAGCACAGATAACTGAAATATGCATAAAAAAAATCCAAATAAATAATAGCATTGAAACATAAACCATATTGCACATAAATAAGCCTATCACCCCTTTCAAAAATCGTCTTTTGGTCCAAGCTAACCCCTTCCTCACCCTCACCAATAGCATCTTTCCATTAACACCCCTTCCAAAAGTCAAAAGTGCTGCACGAGGCATCAAGTATTGCCGAGGAGTATTGCATGGCAATTAAGGTTCCTTGCAAGAAAACGGATAGTTATATAAAATTGCCTTATTTGATTTGAAGTAACAAATTTCTATAATTCAAAATCCATGTGAAAGGAGAAAACAAAACTATATAAGCGCAACTTGAGTCTTATTCATACATGCATGATTCCAGATATAAATAGTAAAGTTGGGTACAGATATTTTTGACTCACCCTGTATGTGGTACACCAGTTCTTATTTTATTGTGTTATAATGAAACTGTTGCAGCAAGTGAACATAGCAATAACCTGTTAATCTTTTATGAATTGAGGTTGTTTGCAAATGATTAATCATGATGCTGGTTTCAGTGATCCATTCATTGTATTAGAATTAGCTTGGGCCAATGTTACCAAAATTTATTAAAAGCAACTCAAAAGATATTTTGTGGTGTTTTTTTGATTTTGAGATTGGCAAAGAAAGATTTTGTTTTAATGTAAAGAATTTAAGATTTCACGGTGTGGCAAATATTCGTTCGTGTGTTGTTTAACAACCTACTCAGTACATCATGATATGCATGTGTTTAAAAGCCTAAAGGATCTCTAACGTTTACAGCGAGCCTAATTCCTTCTGAAGTTTGAATTTTTAATGAGAAGAGAAGATTTATCATATTTGCGGATTCTGTGACGAAATTTCCTTGTATATTCGTTTTATGTTTATTTTCATTTATTTACTTTATGTTTAAATTTTTACAATTAACATTAATTTGATACACTCGTGTCGTGTTATGAAATATATTTTGCTTTGGAATACCAACTGATCATATTCTGTGGCTTGCATCATGGGCATCAGCGAGGATAAAATCGGTATCCGCTATATCAGCATTGGATATACCTCCCATACCAACACCAATATCCGTTATACATGGAGAGTGACTTTACTGTTAATACTTGTATACCAGTGCATGAACCTAAACCGATATTTCAGTCGTTTATTTCAATAATTTTCAGTTGAATGCAGCAATTCGTTGGGAAGAGAATGATAAGCAATATATTGACCATTATCAGTGATCATAGTATATCATGGAATCTCCTTTCCCACTGCACTGATCAACTTTCACCACAACGTTATTTTTACATTTGTGATCATTTGGCAAAATGGACCAAAATTATAGGTTAATTTTTGCTCCAAAAACGGGATAAAAAAGATACAAACTCAGTACATTTTAGCAATTATGTCTCCCCTTCCCTGGTCGGTTTGCCACTGACCATGCTGACAGAAAGAAAAAAAATATTAAAGGCTACCATATCATATATTTTAGTTGTGGACAAAACGGTCAAATTAATTGTCTGCATGATCTGCAGACTTTATGGTAAGTTGCTGAAATGTACGACGTAGTTTCATTTTACGAAAAATGTTTGCGAGTCATAATCGAATTGAGAAACTTGTTTTGGAAGTATCAACATGATCAATAAAAGTAGATCGAAACACGTTTGGTTCCGCAAATATGCATGTGTTTTTACCAATTATATAGGTCTTTGATGTATATAATTACACAATTTTAAATAAGTTTCGTTTCAAGAAATGTAAAATGTGCATATCAAAACCTACACACATACCTTTGATGGGTAAACAACACGTCGTCCAAAATATTTTGGACGAAGTGTATTAGACAAAACAATTTTGGACAAAATTTCGTACACCCCTTTCGACAAAAATGTTCGATGTAAAGCGCCGAATGATTTTCACCCATCATCCCGTCCATAAATCGTATTTAAAAAAAAAAAAAAGCTCTACATGTACCGCCATGGTCAAACTGCAGTGAAACAATCTCTCTAATTTCATTCTAAATTAAGAAATAACCATGAAACTACTTTAAATTCTACTTAATTCTTCTTGGGAAAAACAATAGCATTGTCATCGGTCGGTACTATTTTCTTTCTTCAATCACTTAAGCGACCCCCCATAGATGAGATATGTTTTTGTTTTGCCAAACCTCCGGCGTGTAAGGCCCAATAACATGTCTCTTACACCGGGAGTCCACGGCCATTACTACCCGGTGTCTGGTGCCTTCCTTGCGGGGGAATTTTAGGAATATTGTGATATCCATACCTACCCTCCTGTAGCGATCAAGGTAGCTGACAGGAATTTTGAACTCATTGTTATATACGGAAATTTGAGGTATTTATTGGTTTAATATACGACGTATGTTATATATTCATATTATTGTTTCACATTAGTAATTTCTAGTTTATTTTTGTTGCTTGAAACTAATCTTGAGAATAATTAATTTAACTGTCCTTTTACATTTTTACATATTTTAGGTAAATGAGTTTTCTAAAACATAATCCGCGTAAATGGTTCAATGTTACTCTTTTATAGATTGCCTAGCCTGAAAGGTCACTCAAATGAAGTGAAACTTCACTCTTTTAAGAGTCAATGAAATACTTATTCACTCTTTCCAGAGTGAAATTTACACAATTTTTACTCATGTCATTTCGCTCCATGCATTAGAGTGATCACCAATATTTGTCACTCGTTTACTCTTTTGTTTCACTTCCTTTACATTTAGAGACAGGAGCTGCAAAACATAATACAAATATGTTCAGCCTTAATCAAAGGTTCTTCTTCAAAGTTCAAACGTCTCCAACCACTTATCTGACCGTATGCATGTTACGTCCAGCAGTCAACTTTCCAGTCTTCGGATGCACTTTTCTGGAATTTCATGAGAAAGAAGAGATAGCGAGTTTATTTACCGCAAGTCGCCAAAGGCACGCGTACATCATAGTGGACTTATAATCGGTCATTAACCGGTAATACAACAGGGGTAATAAGTAAATTATGATATTATAAATCGCCACAAGAGGGTTCAGATTTTACCTAAGAAATATCAATCTCGTGAATTGATATAGTAAGTGCATCTTTGTGGTTGAGAATGTTAGCTTATCCACGAAAGTTAGAGAGTGTGTGATAGCCTGGCGACAGAGGCAGTTTCAGAAAGTCAACTACCGAGGGCTTCTTGGGAAGGGGGCAAAATGAAGCTGTATTTGTGGGGACTTGTGGCCTTTGCTGGGGTAAGCCAGAAAATGTTTCAGTTTCAGTTTCAAACACGCCCCATACTCCCCCCGGAAAGGTGCTGGGTAAAAATGTTATCACTAAACGAATGCAACACTGAAAACCAAATCCGAGTCACAGTGACTCATACACATGAGTCCGACCCTATGTCTAAAATGACCCAATTAAATGAGTCAGTAAAATGTTTCATTGACTCACTTAACTGGGTCATTTTAGACATAGAGTCAGTGTGACTAACAAAGATGAGTCCAGCCTTGACTCACATGGGTGAGTCAAGCTATGTCTAAAATGACCCAGTTAAATGAGTCAGTAAAATCTCGAGTTTGTGCGACTAACAAAGATGAGTCAAGCCTTGACTCACATCCTATTGACTATGGTGAATGAGTCATTTGATACAGATTGACTAATCTAGATTAGTCGCATCTGGTTGTCATTGTTTCTGTACTCATATTGATGCGTCCATGTGACTCCCTTATTCTAGTCAATATCCGTTTGACTATGCTGAATGAGTCATGTGATACAGATTGACTAATCTACATGAGTCACATCTGGTCATTGTTGCGGGACTCATATTGATGAGTTCACATGACTCACTTAGTCTAGTCAATATCCCTTTGACTGCTGAATGAGTCATGTGATACAGAATGACTAATCTACATGAGTCACATCTGGTCATTGTTGCGGGACTCATATTGATGAGTTCACATGACTCACTTAGTCTAGTCAATATCCCTTTGACTATGCTGAATGAGTCATGTGATACAGAATGACTAATCTGCATGAGTCATATCTGGTCATATTGATGAGTTCACATGACTCACTTAGTCTAGTCAATATCCGTTTGACTATGCTGAATGAGTCATGTGATACAGAATGACTAATCTACATGAGTCACATCTGGTCATTGTTGCTGGACTCATATTGATGAGTCCACATGACTCCCTTATTCTAGTCAATATCCGTTTGACTATGATAGGCCTACAGATTGACTAATCTACATGAGTCACATCTGGTCATTGTTGCGGGACTCATATTGATGAGTTCACATGACTCACTTAGTCTAGTCAATATCCCTTTGACTGCTGAATGAGTCATGTGATACAGAATGACTAATCTACATGAGTCACATCTGGTCATTGTTGCGGGACTCATATTGATGAGTTCACATGACTCACTTAGTCTAGTCAATATCCGTTTGACTATGCTGAATGAGTCATGTGATACAGATTGACTAATCTACATGAGTCACATCTGGTCATTGTTGCGGGACTCATATTGATGAGTTCACATGACTCACTTAGTCTAGTCAATATCCCTTTGACTATGCTGAATGAGTCATGTGATACAGATTGACTAATCTACATGAGTCACATCTGGTCATTGTTGCGGGACTCATATTGATGAGTTCACATGACTCACGTAGTCTAGTCAATATCCCTTTGACTATGCTGAATGAGTCATGTGATACAGATTGACTAATCTACATAAGTCACATCTGGTCATTGTTGCTGTACTCATATTGTTGAGTCCACATGACTCACTTAGTCTAGTCAATATCCGTTTGACTATGCTGAATGAGTCATGTGATACAGAATGACTCATCTACATGAGTCACATCTGGTCATTGTTGCTGGACTCATATTGATGAGTCCACATGACTCCCTTATTCTAGTCAATATCCGTTTAACTATGCTGAATGAGTCATGTGATACAGATTGACTAATCTACATGAGTCACATCTGGTCATTGTTGCGGGACTCATATTGATGAGTTCACATGACTCACTTAGTCTAGTCAATATCCCTTTGACTATGCTGAATGAGTCATGTGATACAGATTGACTAATCTAGATGAGTCACATCTGGTCACTGTTGCTGGACTCATATTGATGAGTCCACATGACTCACTTTGACTCACTTAATCTAATCAATATCCCTTTGACTATGCTGAATGAGTCATGTGATACAGATTGACTAATCTAGATGAGTCACACCTGATTGTCATTGTTGATGGACTCATATTGCTGAGTCTATGTGACTCACTTTGACTCACTTAGTCTAGTCAATATCCCTTTGACTAACCAAGATGAGTCATGTGATACAGATTGACTAACATAGATGAGTCACATCTGGTTTACATTGTTGCTGGACTCATTTTGATGAGCCCAAGTGACCCGTTTGAGGTAGGCAATATCGCCAGACCCGGTTGGATGAGTCATTTGACTCGGATTTGGTTTTCAGTGAAAGGATGGATCTACGATTAGTTCAAGTCGTTTCCGCGTTTTTGTTTTTATGTCGGATGAAAAACCTTATAGAAGTTCGGTGGCGGCGACACGGGGGGCATAGGGTATTCCCCCAGCCGGAACCTTTGCTCCCCTGTTCCCCCCAGTAAAAACCCAAAATTCTGCGCAATTTTGCGCAAAATTTGTTGATTTTGCCCCCCTGAAATTTACTTTGCCCCATGCCCCCCCCCCAAAAAAAAATCACGGCCCCGCTACTGTAGGGGGTTGGTACAACATTACATCATAGTATAGGATTTAAATAAGTATCGATCCGGAAACAGCCTACAAATTACAAAACTGCCCTTCTTTCATGACTGTAATTCTTCTTTCTTGGTTCGTTCTTCTGTTCCTACATGTATCACTCATTTCTGTTCTATAACAACCACAATCTTTACACAAAATTATTCTTACCATTATATTTATATAAAAAGAAATCTGATGATACTCATTGTAATTCATCCTTTGCCGGTTCATCTCTTTTTAAAGGGATTTTTATTTGTGACATCTTCTCAAATCTTTCCTCAAGCTCCCACGTAGTTGGGCTACACATGACATTAGTCCTCCACATAGGGAATGTGAATTTCAAATGGATCTACCTGAATGGGTGACTCCATTTGAAATCTGCACCCCTGTGTGGGAGATTAAGGTCATGTCTTCCATATATAGGGTGTATGGATTTCAACTGGAATAGCCGATTATACCTCTGCTGGATTGTGCACTTTTCATGAAAGAATGTCAAAATACACTCAATTTCGATATCATTATGGACATGTTTGACATTTATTTAAGCATAATGTTAAAATAATTTATTCATGAGATGTTTTCCAATATCAAGATAGAGCACACCATGACAATATTTTCATTGTAAAGGTATATCGCTGTTGCCATCTTTTCAAATTAATGACCACTTGTAAATTAGTGGTTCATGTCCCGGGGGCGTTTTTTTTTTCCAATCATATAAATGGGCCGCAATACGCTATAGCTCTATCCCTATAACGCTAACCTTAAACCTATTATAATCCTAAGTCCCTAACACTAATCCTCACCCTAATGCTAACCCTAACCATAACCCTAACCCTTAGGTAAGGTGTATTGCGACCCATTATAGTTACAAATAGAAATTTTCCCGGGGGCACTCAACTTTATAGGTGACGGGCCTACCGACGTCGGGAAGTAGAGGCCTATCGGTATAAAATGTTGTTTAAAATAAGGGAGGTCATTGGGTATAAAAAAAAAATATGGGGTCATTGGGGAAAAAAAAAAAAAAAAAAAAGGGTCATCGGGTAGAAAATTTCAAAAGAATTGAGCAATTTTTGTATTTTTGATCCAAATTTGCCAAAATACATATTTGCTGAAATAAGGGAATTTGGAAGTTTCCGCATTATTTTATGGTATTTGGATGATAAAATTCAAGAAAAAAGTGGGGTCATTGGGTAGCCGAACCTAAACAAAGAAGGTGAGCGGGTATATATTCGACTTAGGATCCTAATGACAGGCACATACCGTCACTTCTAAAGCTGAGTGCCCCCGGTACATATAATGGGAAATGAGTCAAATTCAAGTTATTTTACATCAAACTATGCATTCAATCATGTTTATATGTGTTGATACAAACCTCATAAAAATGTAATTCCAGGTTGTCAAGTAATAGGCAAGTTTTCAGTTGCTGAAGTTTCGGTTTAAGAAGCAAAATAATTTGACAACCATTTTTGCTAATAATTCAAAATCAATTAGCGACTCATTCGGTTCATTCCCCTTCTAGCGTCACATGTCTTACCATACTAAAGTTTATGTACACAGAAACTTTGTACTTTTATTTTTAAACTTCATCGTGAACTTCCTAATTATTCGGACGTGACAACTGGTCAATACAAGATGGTGTACGTTCATTAATCTAAATTGGACTCACAGTGTGAAAGAAGGAGGAAAAAACAATATTTAACAAAGTTCAAGTTTTTATCTCTATATCGTCAACTCGGGGTTATCTGTGCATTACTCATGAATCCAGACCAATCCAGACTAACGAAGAGACGATCCGGATTTGAATATACGATGAATTTTTTGTTGTTGTTTAGGCCTAATTATTGCTTTTACTTGCTTTTACTGCTTCTATACCCGCATTCTTAGAAGAAAAAAACCGGTTCTAAGTAGAACCTAAGTTGGGTCTTGAGCTCTCCTTTAAGTGGAACCTTAAATGGTTCTAGAGGAAGGGTAACTGCAAGGGTTCTGGAAAGGTCAGACAGAACCATTTTAGATGTCCAAGAAGGGCAAAATGCGTTTGTTCCGCTGACCAGAGCTGAGCGTGGAGAATGCATGAAGTTGGCACATTTGAATTTTTGAAGTGTATTTAAGGTAAAGTCGTTCCGGATAAATGCTCACAGGTGTCGGCGTTTGGGCTAGACACTCCTGACGTATAAACTTGTTGTGGGGAATGGGTACGAGTCGCCACTCCTTCTGTACAATTAATGAGCCCGTTTTACCTTCCAATCAGCATTGTATTATGCCAATACCCATTTATGCACCTTGGTGGAGAGAGACAAATTGACAATAGAAGTTAAGGGCCTGCTTTGTCTATAAGGAAACATAACGATAGCACCCCCGCCGACGGGGTTCGAACCCATACCCCCCGATTATGAGTCAGAGCCCGTACCACTATAGGCAATGATACTATAGGCCATACACCGTGTCCTAATTATGAGTACTTAAAATTGGAAACAAAACAATTTTGCCACCGAAAGCGCTGAAAAAAAACCGTCGCACCCAAACCTCCATCCCCTAAATGTTACGCCCCCCGGTACGCCCCTAAACTGAATGGAGGTGATTTGGATTCAGAGCAGAATTCAAATGTTTCGTCTGGATAACCCCAAAAACTTAGGGTTAAGGGCTGGGGTATGAACGTTTGGACAGTATTTATTTTGGGACATTAGAGCACATCAGACATATCGAATTGCATTCTGAATACGAAGAATGTCATTCTGATATCAAATAATTTTGATTTTTGAAATTCGCAATTTAATACACATTTTATGGCAAATCATTAAAAATTGATATTTTTAATATTTAACAGTACTTGAAGCAAACTTTATAAATCTGATGATTTATACTTAAAGTGTATGTAGGTGGGATGAAAAGCCGACGATCAATTGAAAATTTTGACCTTTCGTATTGAAGATATGGATTTTTTTTCCCAAAACACCAAAAAAAAAATTAGGTGTTTTTGGGAAAAAATCCATATCTTCAATATGAAAGGTCAAAATTTTCAATTGACTGTCGGCTTTTCCTCCCTGCTACATACACTTTAAGAATATATCCATAGATTTATATAATTTACTTCGAGGACTGTTATATATCAAAATTTGAAAAATATCAAATTTTTATAATTTGTCATAAAATTTGTATTATATTGTGATTTTCAAAAAATGAAAATTATTTGATATCAGAAAGACATGCTTCGTATTCAGAATGCGATTCGATAGGTCTGAGGTGCTCTCATGTCCCACAAAAATACTGTCGAAACGCAATAAACGCTCATTTTAGATCCCTTAAGAGTAAGTGCTAATTAAAATAACCTGGTCAACAGGTTGTCGATATAGGTTTACCAACACCAGCAGGGGCTGATAGAAAAGTATAAAAATAGTGAGAATTACGGTTGAATTTTTACCTGTGTCTCACCTATATAGGTGTACAATTGTATATAGCCTTCATGCCCCGAGATAACCCCGTATGGGCGGCCATGAGGGCCAAAAGGGTCTCAAAACCACACAAGGGTCTCAAAAGTACAATAAGGTCTCAAAAACACATAAAGGTCTCAGAAATAAACACACAATAAGGTCTCAAAAGTATAATAAGGTTTCAAAAACACATAAAGGTCTCAGAAATAAACACACAATAAGGTCTCAAAAGTATAATAAGGTCTCAAAAACACAGAAAGGTCTCAGAAACAAACACACAACAAGGTCTCAATAGTACAATAAGGTCTCAAAAAGAGAGAAAGGTCTCAAAAAGAGAGAAAGGTCTCAAAAACAGAGAAAGGTCTCAAATACAGAGAAAGGTCTCAAAACAGAGAAAGGTCTCAAAAACAGAGGAAGGTCTCAAATACAGAGAAAGGTCTCAAATACAGAGAAAGGTCTCAAAACAGAGAAAGGTCTCAAAAACAGAGAAAGGTCTCAAAACAGAGAAATGTCTCAAAAACACGTTATGGTCTCAGAAACACGTTATGGTCTCAAAAACAAGTTATGGTCTCAAAAACATGTTATGGTCTCAAAAACACGTTATGGTCTCAAAAACACGTTATGGTCTCAAAAACACATTATGGTCTCAAAAACATGTTATGGTCTCAAAACACGTTATGGTCTCAAAAACATGTTATGGTCTCAAAACACGTTATGGTCTCAAAAACACATTATGGTCTCAAAAACACGTTATGGCCTCAAAAACACATTATGGTCTCAAAAACACGTTATGGTCTCAAAAACAGAGGAAGGTCTCAAAAACAGAGAAAGGTCTCAAAAACAGAGAAAGGTCTCAAAAACAGAGAAAGGTCTCAAATACAGAGAAAGATCTCAAAAACAGATAAAGGTCTCAAATACAGAGAAAGGTCTCAAAAACAGAGAAAGGTCTCAAAAACAGGGAAAGGTCTCAAATACAGGGAAAGGTCTCAAATACAGAGAAAGGTCTCAAACACAGAGAAAGGTCTCAAAAACAGAGAAAGGTCTCAAAAATAAGAGAAAGGTCTCAAAGACATATACCTCAGAGACATAGACTGCACATAGGATAACGGTCGGTTGACTTTGTAATACCTGATTTGAGACCTAGACGTGTTTTTGAGACCAAGATGTGTTTTTGAGACCAAGATGTGCTTTTGAGACCCTTTTTGGCACTCACGGCCGCCCATAGTATTCCTCGGCGTTGACCCTTTTGACCCCGGCGGCCGCGCCGTGAGTGCCAAAAGGGTCTCAAAAGCACGTCTTGGTCTCAAAAACACATCTTGGTCTCAAAAACACATCTTGGTCTCAAAAAACACGTCTAGGTCTCAAATCAGGTATTACAACCGACCGTTAAATGTGCAGTACCGCATACAGTACTGCAATATCCGCTTGCAGTTCCGCATGCAAAACTGCACATTCCGTCACGCACTTCCCCATGGGAAACTGCAATATATTTGGTGTATTTCCGTATGGGGAACTGCAATATTTTTGGTGTATTTCCGTATGGGGAACTGCAATATTTTTGGTGTATTTCCGCATGGGGAACTGCAATATTTTTGGTGCATTTCGCATGGGGAACTGCAATATGTTTGGTTTCCTAGCAAGCGCTAGGAACTATAATAGAATATGGTCACAATGTCAAGTTGATTACCCCGGTATATTTAATATTATATAGTCATCATTATTAAAGAGGCGTGTGAAATTTGTAATAACATTTATATCATTCAATACTATAATTATTGTAGGCCTCTACTCTATACTATGCCGTCCTTTCAGACAAGAATTTCCCAAGACTTTCTTTTAATTGCAAAAAATGAAACAAAATGTAAAACGATAGTAGGCCTAATATTGAATTGAATAAATTCATAATCTGCAATGCAACATTAATTTAATTATTCTCCGCAGCGAGATTACTCTTCCCGCGTACCGTACATCTCGTCTTCAGTGAGGGGGGATGAGTGCAGTTCCAGCCCTCGAATTAAGGATCTGAAGGGCATAGACTTCTCCGTAGTCCACTTGCCAATTGTGCACTACTCTGGCTATTACATTTAAGCTTAAAACTCTGATTTAATTAATGAGTGCACAATTGATAGATTTTCACAACTGATCTTTTCAGTCACCGTACGCCCTCTGTTAGCTTCGGATGGCAGATTCTAA
Source organism: Amphiura filiformis (assembly GCF_039555335.1). Classification (NCBI taxonomy): domain Eukaryota; kingdom Metazoa; phylum Echinodermata; class Ophiuroidea; order Amphilepidida; family Amphiuridae; genus Amphiura; species Amphiura filiformis. The sequence goes on along the minus strand of NC_092634.1, from coordinate 37,858,274 downwards.
AATTAGAATTGTTCAGTATTGAAGTGTCATTATAATTATGCCATTATGATATGTTGCATTCAATAATATAAGCCTACGTAGGGCCTAGATACTTTACTTTTACTGTCACAAATATAATTATATAGCCTAAACTTTTTCATAACCATTTTATACTAGGCCTATAGTATTTTGATGTACTAAATATCAGTATAATTTCGAGTTCAACTGAATGCGTTCATCATGTTTAATAACATTTTTATTTATCAAAAATCGACTATGGCATAGTCTAGGGGATTGCTGGATCTTGATCTTAAAGGTAGGCCTAGCGCCTACTGCGAGGGCTCTGATCAAGAGCTACAATTGAAACAAAAAGTAAAACGATAGTAGGCCTGATATTGAATTGAATACATTCGGACATGCCACATTAGGGGCTGTGCAATAATTATGAGCCCTGGGGAGGGTAAAATTGGGGTGGGGGTGGGGCGCCTTTTAAATAAAACGCTCTAAAAAGGCTTAGGAAAACCGTACAGAAACGCTTAAATATGCAAATTTTCCTGCTCGCTGCGCTCGTAACACTAACAGGTATATAGACCATTTAGGCCTAAAGTTTGCAAATTGGGATCTCAAAAATTTCGCATGTGGGGCAAAGATTTTTTGCGGGCCGGGAGGGGAGGGCAAGCGATTTTGGCGGGCCGAGAGGGGACAAGCGATTTTGGCGAGCTGTTTGGAAATTTTACCCCCTCCTCCCCGGGGGCTCATTATTGTACAGCCCTTAATCATTAATATAAATTTAGGCCTACATGCGACATCCCGGTGCGACATTAATTTAATTAGTTTCCACAGCGAGACTACAATAACATGCGAAAGGGCAAGCGGACCGCATGCGGTACTGCACAAGACCGCTGTTTATTTTGCGACTAATTGACCTCGACACCCTGCTCGACACATTAAAGATGGATGCTGGCGGTCTGCACGTAAGCCATACATGAGTCAAAATATGCTAAGGCGTTATTTTACAACCAAAGAAATATGCTTATTTCATTTCTTTTTTTCTTAATGTTATGAGTAAGGAATTGATTTATTTGTAAGTTCAGAGGCAAAATAACTAATAAAGACACAACACACACAGTTTTGAGTCGATCTTTTCATTAAAAATTTGAAAAAAAAAAAAAAGTTTTCTGAATTCCACGTTTTTCATCATTGATTTTTTGAACATGCAGTGACGTCTCTTTCCCAACAGCTCATACTGTTTTATTGTGATTCCCAATAGAACTACATGATAGGTGGGTCAAAAGTACATAAAAAATAATTTACAAAAATGTAAATATCGTGGTCCTAAGTAAGATTAATGTTATAAATAAAACAAATTGAAATTCACCCTTACGTACGTCAGGTATGTCTGTCAAACTCGTGGTTCAGTTACAAACGATCGTAACTTCACTAAACAGTGTCTACCATGAAAACCACAATGGTCAACCTATAACGAAATGCATTTTGTCTTGAACTATATTCATTTTTTTCTTAGGCTACAATTTGTTTTGATTTTATCATGGTTTTAAAAACTTCTTCCTTCTATCTGTCAAAATCTGACGTACTTAAGATACGACCATATTTCTTGCTCAAAGCCAGACCAGCCTTTATAATACAACGTCACATGATGTAATAGGTGCCCGGATGTTGAACGTCATCAGCTCTTGGCAAAATTACAAGCAATGGCGGCATGACAAGTTGCATAGTGACGTCTGTCAACAAACCTGACGACCGACTATTCTGACGTACGTGAGTATAAATTTCCTTGAAAATATATTACAACTGATAAATCGGTATATATAGACAAAACTGAGCCAGTCCATGTAAATTAGAGTAATTTAAACCACGATTTACGCACTGCCTCGGGGCTTTGCCTCGAGGATGTTTGTGTTTATACTCGCACCAATGCTTTTGTACGGACACGTTGCATGCGTACGTTAGATTTTTACAGACTTTCTGGGCGTGCGTCAGGGTTTGACAGCCATTTTATTTTTAAACTTTGATATTTGCTACCTCGCTAAAGATATTGTTGTCGTTTCTCCACCAAGATGCTAGATTTAGAACCCCCAATATACACGATGTGCTTTAACGAACGCATTTGTGATTAAACTGGTGTAAACAAAAATTAAAGCTTATTCCGTGTACGTTCGTCAGATTGTTGACAGATGTGCTGCACGTTCGTCAGATTGTTGACAGACGTGCCACGTGCGCCGGCACCCAAGCCAAGCCAGCCAAGGACAGTTTTTCCAATCTTCTTTTTTTTTTTTGCGCTACCTCAAGTCTAGTGGTGCACCAGGCTTTGTTGATCATTGGCTCACTCTGCTTCAACAGGGTTGCCAAACTCCTGATTTAGTAGCCCAATTGTGCTTATAGCCTTATCGTATAAAGCCACTTCTGCCATAAACAAAAATAATGAGGACTTCTTTTGAAATTAATCGGGCTGCTTAGGTTTTTTTTGGGGGGGGGTTGTGTGCATAATTTGTTTGAGTCTTGAATTATTAAGCTCCAAAACGGAGCCTGGGGGGGTCTGTAAGGTGGTCTCAGTGGTGGGTAGTCCGGCTCCATAACTCAAAATGGAGCCTCCGGCGGGGTTCACATGAATGGTTCTGATAGGTCTCGGAAAAGTGGTCTCGGTGGTAGTCGGGGCTCCATAACTCGAAACGGAGCCTCGGCAGGGGTGTTCACATGAATGGTTCTGATAGGTCTTGGTAAGGTGGTCTTAGTGGTGGGTAGTCCAGGCTCCATAACTCAAAAATGGAGCCTCCAGCCGCGGGGGTTCACATGAATGGTTCTGATAGGTCTCGGAAAAGTGGTCTCGGTGGTAGTCGGGCTCCATAACTCGAAAACGGAGCCTCCGGCGGGGGTGTTCACACGAATGGTTCTGATAGGGCTTGCAGAGATGTCACACTTCCGGATTTATCCGGATTTCCGGATTTTTTTATGTGCTCTGGAATTTCCGGATTTAAAAAAAAATAATAAAAAAAAAAAAAAAAAATTTTTTTTTTTTTTTTTTTTTTTTTTTTTTTTAAATTTTTTTCGGTTTTGGAGTGTCCCTGGACCTAGTACTAAATGCTAGGATCATTCATGGTTGACCTACAAAAATGTTTGTGTTTTTAATATGCAAAGTGATAATTTGTGTTCATAGTATGGCATGAACACAAATTATCACTATGCATATTAAAACACAAACATTTTTTTTCCCTTTTTGTAGGTCAACCTACCGGGTGTTCACATGAATGGTTCTGATAGGTCTTGGTAAGGTGGTCTCAGTGGTGGGTAGTCCGGCTCCATAACTCGAAACGGATCCTCCAGCGGGTGTTCACATGAATGGTTCTGATAGGTCTTAGTAAAGTGGTCTTAGTGGTGGGTAGTCTGGGCTCCATAATAAAAAACTGAGCCTCTGGTGGGGATGTTCACATGGCGAGGTTTATTTTATATTGCTTGGGAAGTGGGTAAAAAATACAATAAAAGTAGACACAGGGCGTCCAATCACATCATTTTGCATTTGTTTTTGACATTTTAAAAGAAAGCAGTGACACTTGTGGTAATGTGGGTTAAAGAATCGCCTGTGTTCTAACACTTACCTTTTTTCCCCCCTTTTTTTAATATAGGCTAGTGTTGTCAAGATGGTGTTGAGTATTCGGATGAGGAGTTTCAATCGTAAAAAACCGTGTGATGTTGCCGAGCGTGAGAATGATTCGCCTGAAAATGATGAAGATACACCTTCTACATCTTCTGCACATACACCTTCTACATCTTCTGCACGCTGGGCTAGAAATAGGCGAGAAAAATTAAAGCAAGATCCTGAAGCAAGGAAAAAGTTTTTAGCATCGGAAGCTGCACGTCAACGTGAACGACGAGCCAAAAGAACAGAAAAGCAAAGAGAACGAGATAGAGAAACAGGCCGTATTCGACAACAACGCTATGAAAAACGACTCTCTGAAGGAGCTGTAGAATCTGCCAAAGGAAAATGTACAACACAAGGAAAAAAGTCAAAAGTACTTACTCGCACAGAAAAAAAAAAAAGAAAACTGAATATAATCGGATTAAACAACAAGAACGCAGAGCTAGGATGAACCCACAACAGAAGAGGCGAGCAAGGAAAATAAAAACAAAAGGAGAAGTGAAAAGCGAAAGGAAAACCAAGGAAAGCAATGTCCAGTCAATAGCACTCCTCCCCGGACATCTAGTGGTTTCATATCCAAGTCTGCACAACGGATGGCATTCAAGAGATTGTGGGAACGATTTCCAATAAACGATCCAGAAAAATTTGCGTCCATAGTAGAAGACTTTGTGTCAGGAAAGCACACAACACCGAGGAAACAAGCTGCATTGCAAAGACGTGGTATTGGTGTATTAAGTGCAAAAAGAACCCTACAGTTAGGAAAGTGCATGACAGACAGTGTAAAAAGGAGAGTCCAAGAACTGAAGAAAAAGAAAGATTCCGCTTCCCTTCACGAGAGACGACTACTGGTGAGAGCAAATCTAATAAGTAAGAAATACCGTATGCAAAGTCACTTAGCCAAACAATTGGATGTGCGCCCCAAATTACCTGTCGGAGCTTTCAAAATCACTTGATGAGGATATGATGTCAAAGTCATGGAAAAGACGGCGATGCTACAAGCATGGAGGTGATTAACGAAATACAGTCATTTTACAGATTACCGAAGGTATCGAGGGAATTGCCGTACATGAGAACAGTGAAACAGCAGACACAGAGAAGGGTTATGGAAGTCTCTATTGATCAGGCATACACAATGTGGAAGGAAGAACACCCAGATCATGTTACCGTTGTTAGTCGCTCGTTGTTTCAAAAGCTGAGACCTGAAAATGTCCTCCTTCAACACAGAAATAAACTTAATCAATGTCTCTGTGAGTACTGTACTGATATTCTGCTTAAATTGGAGTCATTGAACAGGGCTGCTCAGGTGTATGAGATGCCAGACATAAAAGTCAAAAATAAGTATGAGCTAATTGGTCTATCAATGTGCCCAAAGAACGACGGTGACAACTATGCAAAACCTGACTGCATAAACAGGAGTTGCCCAGAATGTGGAACTGAAAAGCTGCGTAAACGATTTACACCACTGATAGCAGCTCATGGTGACTCTATGGTACAGTGGCGAAAGTGGGCACTTCAAACTTATGAACACAATGGGAAAACAAAAGCAAAAAAAGTTCTGATCACACAGAGAAAGACCATATCCGAGCTGGTGGAAGAACTATTGAATGAAACCAAACTCTAGCCAAGCATGTATTTGTTGCTAACTGGCAGCAGGACATGTTTACAGAAATTAGTACAAAGCTCCCACAGAACTGGGCCTTGCTGGTACTGGATTTTGCAGAAAATTATGGATGCCTATCTCAAGATGAAATACAGTCTGCACATTGGGCGACTCAACAAGTGACTGTTCACCCTATCGCTGGCTATTATAATTGTGTGCACTCTGATGCAACTCAGTCCCACATAGTCCAAGAGGCGATGGTTTTCATAAGCGAAGATTTAGGGCACGATTTCCATGCAGTGCATCATTTCGAAGAGGTCGCTGTAAAGCACCTCAAGGAAAGTAGGGGACTTCCTTTGGAACACATAGTTGAGTACACGGACGGCCGCGGCTGTCAATATAAATCCTGGCCCATTTGGTGACATAAGCTATGCCACAGAGGATTATGGGGTCGACGACTTTGAAAGACTATATTTCGGATCAAGGCATGGAAAGGGGCCTAGCGATGGGGTTTCAGGGGTGGTAAAAAGTGCAGTCAGGAGAGCCGTTGTTTCGAGAAGAGCTGTGATTAATACAGCAGAAGAAATGTACACCTACTGTAAAGAAGAACTGTCAAGAGAAAGTTGCAAGGGACAACGCCGTACGTTCTTCTTCGTCAGAAGAAATGAAATCCAAAGAGAAAGAAAACGAGAAGTTAAGAAGCCAGTAGCAGGAACCCGTGCCTTTCATGCCATCAAGTGTGTGTCGCCAGGTGTGATAAAACTCGTTTACTGGGGTGCTTCTGTGAAGGGTGCATTTCAAGTCCCCAACCAACTGTGCCAATGCAACTTACGTTAACCCGTGGCAGAGACAAGTATTGAAGATGGATCGTGAAATACCCACTTCTCATGAAAACCAACCATCAGAAGAACCTTCCCCAAATGACACTGCAGAAGAGCTTTCCCCTGGTGCAGATGAGCCTCCCCCTGATGCAGATGAGCCTTCCCCTGGTGCAGATGAGCCTTCCCTGGTGCAGATAAGCCTTCCCTGATGAAGAAAGTATTGAAGACTTGTTCAGACAGTTGCACGGTATGTCAGCAATGTTTTTATTTTGACTGTCATTAACAGTACATGTTGAATTTATTATTTACAAAGTGGAAACTTGTTAATACAAAATTGCTGATAACATCATGACCTACAAAAAACGTGTAATGCGATAAAATGCAAAGACTTAATGTAAGGACAGGAAAATGTGTGATGCACAAAAACGCAGGAATTTGCGCATTTTGGGTATAATCACGCATTTTGGGTCCGACCACAAATTTTAAGATTTTACCAAAATAACCATTTTTCAAGTACTAACTTTGCAAAAACCTGAAGTTTTTACAAAAATCAAAGAATCCACAATGACCTGCAACACAATCCATGCTATTTAAAGTATAGAAAATAGGCCGTCGCAAAAAAATTCATAAAAATATAGAAGGAAAAAAGAATAAAAATTTTAATATTGCATGTATTTGAACTTTTTGGGGAGAAAAATTGCGCATTTTGTTAAAAAATGTGCAAATTACGCGAAAATAGCACATTTTCAGAAACTGGCGCGCGCATTTTACTCTGAGAAATCGCGCATTTTCCCTGTGCTTAACTTAATGTTACTTTTAATCACAATTGCAGTATATTTCTTTCTTACAGTATGCTATCAACCCTCCCTGCTTAAGTAACATTATTTGGCATTTAATGTTTGCTCTAATTCAGGTGAACGTGACGAATCGGATGAATCTGAGCCAGACCTGGATGCATCTCTCACTAATCAAGTGCAGAATCACAAGACAGGTAAATTTGTACACCCTGTGATTAAAAGTTGGTTCATATTGTGATATAATGAGTATCTACTTATGACAAGTCTGTTTGAGGAACCTTTATGAAATATATGCTTATTATATAACTTTAGATTACAAAGTTCAAAGATGCATGAAACATTTTCTTAAGTAGATGCTGAGGTAAGATTTGTCTTCAGTAATCTTAGATTGACATATTTATGACAAGTACTACTACACATGCATTTATTTCATATCAATGTACACTTAAAATATATATTTTCTCTACAAGTATAAGAATAATATTATATTGTACATTATATTACAATTATTTTCATGCATTTTCAGATTATGAAGATAAGCAGTGGAGAATTGGTGACTGGGTGTTAGCCGAATATAAGGGAATGTATTATCCTGGGATAGTCAAACAAATTGTAGGAGATGAAACAGAAATCGATTGCCTAGAGAAAGCTGGCAAGTTCTGGAAGTGGCCAGATCCCGCAGATCTTCTTTGGTATGAATCACACAAGGTTGTAAGAACTCTTTCTGCCCCATTCCCAATCAGCAACAGAGGACAGTTCAAGTTTGCAGCAGAACTTTAAATTACACTGCCATGCACGGCTTAACATAGTGCTTAGTTGTATACACCTAAATGGTTGGGTAAATTTGACTTGCTAACTATAGCACATAGATGTGTAAATAAGTTATTTGTTCTTATGACTGATGAATGCACTCATATTGTTGTGACCAGCGAGTGTCTTCTTTGTTTTACAGTTGACTTATCTGTGTAAGAAAAAGAAAGAAAAAAAAAGTTAAAACCAAACAATGTTATTGTACAAATTCCATTATTATTATTGGAACAACTTGAACCACATTTTCATGGTGATTCTAGATTGGTGTTAAAGTAGCTGGCTGTATTGTTTGCAAAATGGAGCAACTTGGATGATATAACTTACCTACATGTACATGTCCAGTCAGCAATCTATGGCACGATAGGTTCTGAAAAAATTGACTATGGAAAGCATGAATTCTTAATTTTATATGTTAAGAATTCTTATTATGTAATAACAAACTTGTGAAATTTACCATGCAATGTACATCTACATGTAATACTCGGAATTTAAAGGCAAATACACTTATTGTAAGCTGGTCATTGAAAAGGGATTGAGTTTGGAGGAGTGCGATCACATATAGAATCAGGAGGACAGATTTATTGCCCACTGTAAATTGCAGATCTAGGCTAGAAAATTCAAGTAAATCTGCCAAATCACACTATATACAGCTCCTTTTAAGCAAGGGATTTGTAGCACACCTGCACTTTTTAAAATTCAATGTCTTTTCTAATATTGGCCAGGTTTTGTGATATTAAATTGTGCAAGTGTCCGTCAAAACTGACGTGACGCACACATGTGTCCGTCAAACTGACGTCGTCAAGCACATCTGAATTAATCCTCTTATTTACTATGTTCTATCTTTAAACTTCATTTAACCTCTGCAAACATGTTATACTTAACCTTTTTCAAAAATTTACAAATATTCTTTGATATCCAGTGGCTGTAATGAGGTTAATTGTAGTTGTACCTTACCTTTTTGTAGTCGTATGAACCACAAACCAATTTTCAAAGACATTTAGAACTATTTGTTTATTTATTTGGATTGTTTTTTGACATTTATTCATAAGAACTATATTTGTTACATTAAAATAAGTGCAAAAGAGTACCTCCTGATGATAAATTTATTATTTATGCCACAAAAATTGAAATATTTTGTCTGTCAAATCTGACTACGCACATGTGTGTCCGTCAAATCTGACGTACGCACATGTGTGTCCGTCAAACTGACGTCGTCAAGCACATCTGAATTAATCCTCTTATTTACTATGTTCTATCTTTAAACTTCATTTAAACTCTGCAAACATGTTATACTTAACCTTTTTCAAAAATTTACAAATATTCTTTGATATCCAGTGGCTGTAATGAGGTTAATTGTAGTTGTACCTTACCTTTTTGTAAGTCGTATGAACCACAAACCAATTTTCAAAGACATTTAGAACTATTTATTTATTTATTTGGATTGTTTTTGACATTTATTCATAAGAACTATATTTGTTACATTAAAATAAGTGCAAAAGAGTACCTCCTGATGATAAATTTATTATTTATGCCACAAAAATTGAAATATTTTGTCTGTCAAATCTGACGATCACATAAGGTTGAAGTTCCAAACCGAAAAAATAAAATCTGAAGTTCATGTACAACAACTTATATTTTGCTTTCTATATCATTGTAGCTAATTATGTACACTATCATATGAAGTTAGTTGCAGAGAAAAATAACCAAGTTTAGAAATTGACCCCTGTGTTCACTTTTATAACACCTTAGCATATTTTGACTCACATGCATAGCCGTGATGGAATAAAAATGCTGAAAAAAGGTGTTCATATTGCAAGAGTAACTACATTTTCGAATCGAAGGTAATTATTTGATCTAAAATATTCTTAAAATGAATTCGGTTTCATCATCAGCGATAAATATTTCCTGAAATTGTACATTACTTTGCACCCAAATCCCGGGACCCAAATTCTGTACTTGTTTCCGGAGCTCTGCATAAGTGATTCATCAGTGCCGCATGCGCTGCAACAAGGCAGTAGCAGCGTAGGATTTTCAAATCTTTTGAACTTTTCCCATGATTTTGGGCACTTGGTACACCTTCTAATTTTATATCTGATCTTGTATGCAAGTGAATAAAAAACGCTGTCAATTAATGAATGGCCCAAGGTTAAAAAATGTACTTGTTAAAAAATAATATAAAGTAAACGATTTCAATATCATGCATGGCCGCTACCGGTATTAAAGGCGGTATACATGATTATATACATGTACAGCATCCAGCATGCCAGCATGCATGTATGTCTGAGTGCTACATGTACATGCCATGTAAATAGGTAGTCTTGCCAGCAAGACTTCAGTCTTTATCATAAACATAATGACTATGGTTACACTCAGTTACTGGAACTATGTAAATGGGCATGATGGGTATGTGTATGTAAACATGTACCGGTATGTTAGCAAGGGCCAAGGCCGTGGATGTACCTACTACCTGGCATGCTGGAAATACCATTGCACAGTCAGAGATGCGCAATATTTAGACAATAATAACTGCACACCATCTATTTTGAGGTCATTCAGCATTGCGGTAACCCACATAACCCTTTGCGAGTAGGCCTACACCTGAGACCTCGCTCATTTGACGTCCACGCCAATCTGCGCGCCGATGCGCACATCGTTTATCGAACATGGTTACTGCGCATTGCTAGTCAGCGTGACATCAAATGACAAATTCTCAGGTGTACTCGCAAAAAGGCTTATGGGATTTACTGAAAAGGTGAATTAGTGAAATTGTTTTGGGCTGAGGTATTTTTCCAACCGAGGAAAAATACCGAGGCCCAAAACAAAACCCAACAATTTCACACAATGACCTCAAAATAGATATTATTGTCATTCATTACCGTCGTATCTAATATTTTGAACAAATCAAAATGGCATTTTATGTTATTTTATACCATAAAACACTGTTAAATATAACCAGTTTTAATCATTGTTGTAACCTACCCTACAAAAAAATCAACCAGGCGAATATAACATTCGCTACCGACAACAAGAGCTACCAATCACAGAAGCGCCGACGGCATCGCAGTAGGTGTGTGCGCTTGCCATAACATGTAGCTTATACACTCACGCAGCTGCGCAGAAGTCATTGTTGCGCGTCCGGAGTCATTGTGAGTTATTATTAATGCAATTAGTGCGCGGTCAGGCAATCAATTTCTTTTGATTGGATTACAGGCTTCACGTATAAAATGAGGTTATGAATAAATATTAGACCGAGCAGCTGGCTTCTGTTGGGTTGAAGTAAGCTTACTGTCTGTTTGTCATTTGATCTAGAAATCGTCTACTATCCACGATGACACAGTGTGAACACTGGACAGAGATAGAGCATGGAACTATAAACTACTTCAGTCGCTTAATCATCGCCAATTTTCAAACACATTAAGGGGGTACTACACAGGGCTTTCAACTCTCACGCATTGGCTCACTTTCTCACGGTCTCACGCCAAGGTAGTAGTATAATCTCACGCCAAGGTAGTAAAGCTCACGCAAAAAGCTGGAAAATGAGTAAAATCTCACGCATCGTCATGAATAATTTGTTGCTCCTACCCCCCGCTTTTCACATTCTCGAGCGCCAGTACGCCTCTGTCTCACGCCAAGCAATTCCAAAAGTTGACAGTCCTGGTACTACACCTGCCTAATTTTGTGCCTATTTTGCATTTTTCTCAAAAATTATAGCGCATTGGTGACAAGTAAGATATATTATAGGGGCAAGGACTACAACTAAGTACTGCACTGGAAATTTTATTTCAGCACAGGCAACAGTTGTGGAGTTATACAGTCAAAAATGAGGGAAAACCAATATTTGATCAATAAATCAGTAACTACTAGCCTTGAGTTGCTGAATTTTCAGTGCAGTAGTTGTACATTGTAGTCCTTGCCCCTATAATATACATTCTTACTTGTCACCAATGTGCTATAATTTTGAGAAAATGCAAAAATAGGCTCAAATTGGCCAGGTGTAGTACCCCTTAAAAAATTCTTTATTTTAAAAGTTTATATATATTACCAGGGTACCGAAATTTATTTTGATGACTTATCTGTATCTTCAGAGTTTGCTCATTTTTATTTTATGAGATTAACCATGCTAACAATTCGCTGATGATATGTGTCATTTGAGCAACTTTTTCGGGGTGCTGTATACCCATCGTGATCTGCGTTGTTGTTTAATACTTCCAAATTTCCATTGCTTTAAACGTGGTGTTATATGCTTGACTGATTCTGACATGATTTGAGATACATGTAACTCCAAAGCTCAGTCCATAATAATCAATCGTCGGTTTCTACATGTATAATATCAGTGGCCTGGAATGGATTAAGGATCGACTTCTCGATCAAATGTGTTATGTGTGCGACATGCGTAATCATGATAATTATGCAATTCATTTCAAGTAGGCCTACTTACCCCCATCATCCCAGAAAATGTGGGGCTGTAAGCTGGGTTTACATAGGAATTAAACTGTTGGTGTGCTCTAGGGGTGGAATGTGTAGCATGTTGGAACATTTCCAACCCTATACATTTTGTACAACCCAGGGATTGGCAATGGTACTAAGAATGCACCCTGGTACTCTGGTAGTCTAGCTTCGAATTTGCTCACCAATAGCTTTTGAGGCTAGAGACCTGAGCTATCAAAATCTAGCAGAAATTGATGAAGCATGACACCGTAATAGCAAGGGAAGTTTGGAAATAAACATAGCCGATTACGACAGGGTGATCGCATCAAAACTGTAGCTAAAATTGCACTTAATTAACTAAATTGACTTTAACATTTAACCACAAATTACAAGTGCTGTCATTTTCCCACATTCCGCGGGAAAGGTGGTTAGGAAAGTACTCGAAACTCACTCAAAAAACACAAAGAGTTGGTGCACACAAAAACACAGATGATGCTCATTGCTTTTTAATAGAAATGATGGACATCAATATTGTGTTGTTGAAATTGGGAATAGGCAGGCTGCTTTTGCCAGTACGGTCTGTCATTTTGTTCACTTTTCCTCCACGATTCTTCAATTTGTACACTCAAATACGATGGAAATAAACCTGTGTAGGTGTGGTCAGTTGAGCATTTTTCTTGTGCAAATGACCTTAAAATACCTGTAAAATTACTAAGATAGATAAAATTTTTGCCATTTTTTTTAACTTGCTCCATTCATAGTTTTTTTCTAAAAAAAACACCCAAGACACAAAATCTAGGTCAGATGGGCCTGTAGAACAGGGGTTTTTTTGTCACCTAAACCTAGCTGTAATTTCAGCTTAAGTATCAAGTTAATCTTTTAATTTTAATTTTCGCTTTATTTGCTCTATTTTCACAGAAAAAACATGGATGTTCAAGAGAAACTGGCCAAAGACATGTAGTTCCATTCATTAAGAGGGTTGGTGCTGGTGTACATTGCGACAGTGTCATCGCATGATATGACTTAACGACACATCAAGGTCACAAATAATTGTTCCTGTATTACCACGGGCTGTGAATAAGCAAGACGAATCATGACAGTTCGGCCTCGACAGTTGGTTAATTTTGTGAAGGGTTTTCTCAAATTGAGAGGTTCAGTGCCATTTAACCAGAGGTATAGACACAGGATTGGAGGTAGAAGATTTCAAGATGCAGGACAGAAACCTATAGAGAGCCATTGTGATTCGGGAAAACCCTGGGGAAAACTACCCGCCAAAGTAGTGGACATTGTTAGATTAGATTCACTCGATTGTCGCTAGTGATGCACAGCAAGTGCACTAGTTAGTAATAGTAGCATGGCTAGTGCATGAATCTGGAACACGATTCAAAATACATGTGAACGTAAGTACACTATTAATAAGCTTAATATGTTCTATTCCATTTCTCCAAAATTTAGGGGCTGTCATTTTCTTTGGAAGAGGGGGGGGGGTCAAAATGTTGTGAAGGAATTTTTAAGAGGGGCCACAAGAATATTATAATATAAGCACTTTCGACTTTGATGGGAGCGATTGCCGAATAGGGTGCAACTCTACTAGTCTTATTACAAGACTGCCCTACCCCAACCCTAAACCCTAACCCTAAACTCCGTCAACGAGGACTGCACTCAAGTCTAGCAAGTTGCACCCTATTCAGTAATTGTACCCTTTGATGGCCAGATTGGGGGGTCATAATATTTTACTGCATAAATATAGCACACTGTAAATTAAACAGAAGTTTTTGCCCTCCTATGAATATTTGATCAAGTAATTTGCGGCACTTAGGGTCCAAAGGGTGCGCAGTTTACTTTTTGCATGCAAATAAATAGCCAAACAATGACTTGAATGCATTTTTACCCTGCTTAGTAAGTGCACCATGGAGAAGCCCAATTTCAGAAACCTGGAGGAAAACTTCTTCTTCTGGATAATGTCCAACACCCTTTTATTTAAAAGGAGTCAACCGGACAGGATTCGGTGCGAATGCAGTTTGCTTGTTATTTTCTTGCTGTTCTTGACTCTTGTAAAAGCTCCATTTTAAGACCTTATTTTTTGTATTTTCACAACTTGGTTATATCAGTGATGTCAATTTGTAGTGAACTGTATGGTTACAAACTACTTTCAGATGTTCATTGTGACTTCAAATCATGGTGTATAGCTTAACTCAACCGTGAACCATCAAAAATCTGGTATGTACAATGTACAATGAGTTTAAGGCAGGCATTTTCGGTTGGGTTTAACTTTTTGGGTACCGACCGAGATTTCGCTACCCGGAAAGAGAGCCAGCATCGGGTTACCGTTTTTTTGTTTTTGTTTTGATTTGGAGTGTCCATGGACCTAGAGCTCAATGATAGGATCATTCATGGTTGACCAATTTTTATTTTAATATGCAAAGTGATAATTTGTGTTCATATGTCATACTCTACCAATGATTGCAAAATTGATACAAATTCAATGCATTTTGAAATCATTAAAGCCAGGGACACTCCAAAACTGAGAAAAAGTTTTTAAAAAAATTGTTGCAATTTCGGTATGGTACCGTACCTGATGCGAAATCATGTGATTACCCGCACAAAACATCAGGTACCCGGTACAAAATTACCCGAAAATGCCTGCCGTAAATGAGTTTAGTAACTTTTTATTGGTTAATTTAAAGGATTCTAAAGGCAATAAGGTCCAATGCAAATGAATGTGTGCCGGGTACCTCAAAATGGTCCAGAATGATTGAAGGCCCAGAATACTTAGTCATGGATCCCAGTCTAGGTTTTACAACTTGCACTTGCAGCAAGTACCTACTAGCAGCTGATTTGTACTTACTCTCTGTATAATTATATGCATAAAATGTGTCAATTTCAACATGTAGTGGTTTGCATAAATCAAAATCAAATGAGAGTATTCAAATTTCATGTAATTATTCTTTTTACCACTGCAATATCTCAGGTTCAATACGGAGCCCCAGAATGTTGGAAAGAAAAAAAATAATCTCAGGAGACTCAGGGCCCTGACTTAGTAGCTTCAGGTCCTGACATAGTAACACCGCGGGGCCCTGACTTAGTAATTTTGGGGCCTGGAGATAGAAACAAAGGGCCCTGATATGTGTACATCCATATCAAAATGAGGCACTTGCTATATGTGTCTTCCTTTACATTAGTAGCAAGGAATAAATACCAGACTTATCTCAAGTGTAGGTCACTTCAAATCATTCCTGTTACCATACATGGTTTAGGAATGTTCGCAGTAGGCCTATTCCTAAACCATCAGTGACCTCTCACTTGAGATGAGTCTGGTATTTATTCCTAGTAACTTGGGACCCCGAGATAGTAACTTATTATCTCAGGACCCCAACGGGCCCAAGCTACTAAATTGGGCCCCAAGATATTTTTTTTCTTTCCATGCCACTTTCTTCAATTTAAGGGATCTAGAATGTGCGTTTATGGCGTTTCGACAGTATTTTTTGTGGGACATGAGAGCACCTCAGACGTATAAATCTAATGATATATTCTTAAAGTGTATGTAGCTGGGAGGAAAAGCCGACGATCAATAGAAAATTTTGACCTTTTACTTTTATATTGAAGATATGGATTTTTTTTCCAAAAAGACCTATTTTTTGTTGGTGTTTTGGGAAAAAATCCATATCTTCAATACTGAAGGTCAAAATTTTCAATTGATCGTCGGCTTTTCATCCCACCTACATACACTTTAAGTATAAATCATCAGATTTATAAAATTTACTTCAAGTACTGTTAAATATCAAAATATCAATTTTAATGATTTGCCATAAAATGTGTATTACATTGCTAATTTCAAAAATCAAAATTATTTGATATCAGAAGGACATTCTTCGTATTCAGAATGCAATTCGATATGTCTGATGTGCTCTAATGTCCCACAATAAATACTGTCCAAACGTTCATACCCCTTCCCTTAATCTTGATAAGAAAAATGTATTAAATTTAAATATTTTTAATTGTTACTTTTGGTTTATTTTACAGATGAAATTTGAACTGGAACTGGAAGGAACCACCTGTAGCAACAAGCTAAAGCAAGATATAGATCGAGATAGTGATAGTGATGATGATGTGAAAAAAACAATTGACATAAAAAGACAACTTGTCAACACCATGACAGATAGGGTCTACATGTAGGCCTACCTATCATTTAGGCTTGGATCACTAGTAGACATATCCTGATGTTCATTTCATATCTTTACCCTGGTGGGGATTCTTCAAAATATTTTGTACAGGGATGTGCCACTGCCATACAGACTTATGAATGCTGACTTTCTCTATACCTAATTTTTGTTTTGCAACCCAATTTTTCACAAAAATCACTCAAATATACCTCGATTGGGCACATTTGTCTCCATTGAAAACCACCACGATATACCAAACTCACTGAAAATGTATGCAGGAAGAACCCCCCCTGGATTTTACAACAGTGGAAGTTGTGGAAGTGAGTCCTAATGTTAATTCAATTACATTGAAATCGAATTGAAATGAATTTTGGGCGATTTTCATTTCAATGCATTGGAATTGAATTCGAATCAAAATGAGTGGGCTTGGGCATGAATTGAATTGGATTGGAATTGAGATGATTGTTCTCAACGAAAAATTAAATTGGATTGGAATTGAAATCATGTTGAGTGATGAAGAATGAAGTGGAATCGAAATGAAATTCAGCTTTGATTTCAATTCAGCATTTCAATTCACAAGCAGATGTCTGTGATTCCAGATCATTTCACCTGTAAAAGTGCCCTTCCCCATTCTGAATTCTGATACACTTCCAGGTCTATTCACACAAGAGACACATTAAAAACTTTTGGCACTAATCATAGAGCCCCTATTTTTCTCGAGCTCCTAATTTTTATGCTCAAAAGTCATTGTACATTAATTTGAAAAATTGTGAGAAAACCATTAAAGAAAATGCATATATCTTTGACAGCTTTTCTCACACTTTTTTAAAAGTACAAGGATTTTGGGTGTAAAATCTTTATAGGACTAGGAGGAGCAAGAGACAAGTAGGGGCTATCTATAAAAGTATCAAAACTTTTTGACATCTTTGAGGTCAGTGTGGGGACAGGGTCCCATTATCGATCGTACCACACACCTTAAGTTTAGACAATAATGTGCATGGTGGACAAGAAGTTAAGACAAAATATGAAGTCAGTCACCAAAGAACTAAGAATTTCCAAAGTTTCATAAAATAGGACCCAGAGGTCAAGGATCACTCGTGTTGTTTGAATGTGAAAAGTGAGTTAACATAACAATAAAATATCTTCTGTTGAAATGCTTTTGTGATGCAGTTTGATCAGCTCGTAATCGGCGGGCCTTATAACAATCCGAAATCATTGGATTTTTTTTCTTTTGTATGAAATAGGTTAATAAATGTGTATCACTTGTTGCTTGAGAAATTGTATAAAATAATGCACTTGTACTGAGCTAATGCAGTTCCCCCTGGGGGCTTGTGCATTTAGACGCATCAACACCTTAGTATGTGTGCATTGTTTTGTTCAATATTTCACTCCCAACAAGACTTGGTGATATGCATTTATTAACCTAGAAGTATGCACATATTACATACTCTAATTATAACTTTATTATAGCTCTAGCAAAGATGGAAGTGCTGTTGGTTGGTCATGTATGATGTACCTGTGGACTGGACAGTGTTAAATATTGGTAAATCAGCACAGTGTTGAGCAATTTCCTGAAAATGTGTTCAGAATTGTAGATTGTGAATATATGAAATCAAAATTTATATTAATTAGAAATTAAGAACACACTTATATAAATATAGGGTTTTAACTAAATAATAGGAAGGGGTAAAAGTAGGCCCTGCTTATCACCTTTGTATAGTGGTCAAAAAATTTAAATGGTTTCAATTGTTTTAAAATCCTCATTTCTTCTTCTAGCCCTGGGAATTAAAGGAGGATGGTATTATCAACCATCTCATCTCCAGCTCCACTTTTCTCCATCAAAATGGTGATTTTGGTATCAGTGGAAAGTCCATATTTTTTCTCATTGACCCTGTGAAATATTAGGGCTTAAAGATTATATATTTTGTTTGGAATTTACATTTCCTAAAATTGTTATGAATATGTTATTCTACTACTTCTGCTGAATTGTAAGAATGTGAAATGTACATTTGAAAGTCTTTGAATTTTGCCATTTCCACAATGCTGGCTGCTTTGTTATGATTCTTGTAATTCGCTATTGATATTCCTTAAATCAATTAAAAATTGACAGACAAACAACCCATCTTTTATTTATTTGTTTATTTATTTATTTATTACACTTTATCACTGGTACATGTATATACAATAATTATAATATAACATCAAAATATATTGCACATGAATATTCAAAAGTACATACAAAAAAAAAGGAAGTATAGATAACATTTTACACCAGTGAAAGGCAAGGACTAACAGCACCTCTAGGACAGTCCCACCATGGATCAAAACATTGAGGACACCACCTCCCCCTCCCAAAAATTTGAAAAAAAACCCCATACACAAGCCTACAACCAGAACACTGGCAACATGTAACCCAAGAGCATGTGTTGTAAGGATCAAAACTCTCCTCTAGTTTGTTCTTGTACCACTCAGAGAGCTGGCCCCTAAAAGAGGGCATGTTGACAGTGGATCTAATGTTAAGTATGCATATTCAAAATAATACAGACACTGCCAGTAAAATTTGATAATTTTAAATAACAATTGTATTAATATTATAAAATGTAACACTTGTTTTAGGTTTTACAACTTTGTGTATTTTTGTTTGCATAATACATGTATACTGACCACATGTTGGAATACTTTTTGTGTGTTTAGAAAATAAAATGACAATAAATAAGAATACAATTTAACATGTATTTATGTGTTTGTTTTCATGGTGACTTGTGTAAGGGCTGATCAATATTAGACAAGTTAATTGTTGAGCTTATTTAAGAAAGGGTACTACACCCCTGGCCAATTTTTGCCTATTTTTTACATTTTTCTCAAAAATTATAGCACATTGGTGACAAGTAAGATATGTATAGTATAGGGGCAAGAACTACAACTACTGTACTGAAAATTCAGCAACTCAAAGCAAGTAGTTATTGATTTATTGATCAAATATTGGTTTTCCCTCATTTTTGACTGTAACTCCGCAACTGTTGTCTGTGCTGAAATAAAATTTCCAGTGCAGTAGTTGTAGTCCTTGCCCCTATAATATAAATATCTTACTTGTCCCCAATGCGCTATAATTTTTGAGAAAAATGCAAAAATAGGCACAAAATTGGGCAGGGGTGTAGTACCCCCTTAATGGCAATGGGTGAAACAAGAAAGAAAAAAAAACGCCAAAATTTATCAGGAAAACAATTTTAAGCACAATATGTTAATGTTTTTGAGCTGAAAACAATTGAATTAATAAATTGCCTCAAAATATTCTCTTTGTGATGCTTTTTATCTTTCACATTCACCCCTTGCACAAAGGAGATTTTTTTTCTGTGGTATAAAAAAGGCATTGGTGTAAAACTGCAATTTTTGCCAAAAGTTTTGTTTTGATGAGGGGAGGTGCAAGTTGTTTTGAAATGTCCAAATCCGTGAATGCAATGCCTGCTGATCGAATTCCAATAAAACTCAATTTTTGAATAAGATTCATCCTCCACAGTGATATACCAACATGGATATGGGGTGGACCCTGAGTGATCCCATGTTCCAAATACCTGGACAAAATTGATAAATGCACTGATGTACATCTTCTCAATAGACCCATTTCATACTACATTTCTATTCAATTCATTACACCTCCAGACGCCTGAACTTATCAGGGGTGGTGCAATAATTATGTGTACCCCCCGGCGGGGGGGCGAATTATAGGGGGGGGGGCAAAGATTTTTTGGCAGGCCAAAGGGGGGAAGCATTTTTTGGCAGGTCGAAAGGGCGGGTCAAGCAATTTTCGGCAGGTCGGTGGGTGGGGGGCATGCAATTTTTGGCACAGATATTTTGGGCACCATTTCTATATTACACCCTAAAAAGGTGTAGGAAAACGTTAGGAACACGTTCAAATATGCAAAATTTCTTGCTCGCTGCGATCGCACTATATGATAAGACAAGGTTTTACATTCAGGTTCCCAAAAATCTTTTTGGTACGTCAAAAAAGGGGGGGCAAAGATTTTTGGTAAGGCCAAAGGTGGGGGGGGGCAAGCCATTTTGGCAGACCATTTTGAGAATTCACCATCCTGGGGTACACATAATTATTGCACCACCCCTCAGGAACGGACACATCATGCAGTGGTGGCGCCAAGGGCGTGACATTTGGGCTTTGTCTTCGGTACTACACAGTTAAATGTTAGAATTTGAACTTTTTAAGTCCAACTCGTAATTTTGTAAGAAATTTGGACCCATTGATATACCAAAAGTTTTGGCCAAATCTAACACAAATTAATTGTCTTAGTTTTACAACTTACAACCAAGCATTTTGAGAAATTTCAAACATTTTGGCTACAGTAATGCAAAGTTGATCTATTTTCCAAAAGGAATTAAGAAAATTTTGAAAACAATGACCCATCCATAGGCCTATTTTACAATCCGAGTGCCTACTTTAGGGGCATTCGTTTCTTTGAAAGGGGATCCCGATGTGCATCACCGCATGTGGAAATGCAATTTGGGATGTGTAGTTCCGCATGCGGATGTGCGTGACGGAATGTGCAGTTTCTCATGCGGAACTGCAAGCGGATGTGTGCAATACTGCATGCGGTGCTGCACATATAACGGTCGGTTGTAATACCTGGTTTGAGACCTTGACGTGTTTTTGAGACCATAACGTGTTTTTGAGACCATAACGTGTTTTTGAGACCATAACGTGTTTTTGAGACCATAACGTGTTTTTGAGACCATAACGTGTTTTTGAGACCATAACATGTTTTTGAGACCATAACATGTTTTTGAGACCATAACGTGTTTTTGAGACCATAACGTGTTTTTGAGACCATAACGTGTTTTGGGACCATAACATGTTTTTGAGACCATACCGTGTTTTTGAGACCATAACGTGTTTTTGAGACCATAACGTGTTTTTGAGACCATAACGTGTTTTTGAGACCATAACGTGTTTTTGAGACCATAACATGTTTTTGAGACCATAACGTGTTTTTGAGACCATAACATGTTTTTGAGACCATAATATGTTTTTGAGACCATAACGTGTTTTTGAGACCATAACGTGTTTTTGAGACCATAACATGTTTTTGAGACCATAACGTGTTTTTGAGACCATAACGTGTTTCTGAGACCTTTCTCTGTGTTTGAGACCTTTCTCTGTTTTTGAGACCTTTCTCTGTTTTGAGACCTTTCTCTGTATTTGAGACCTTTCTCTGTATTTGAGACCTTCCTCTGTTTTTGAGACCTTTCTCTGTTTTGAGACCTTTCTCTGTATTTGAGACCTTTCTCTGTTTTTGAGACCTTTCTCTGTTTTTGAGACCTTTACCTGTTTTTTGAGACCTTTCTCTGTTTTTGAGACCTTTCTCTGTGTTTGAGACCTTTCTCTGTTTTTGAGACCTTTCTCTGTTTTTGAGACCTTTCTCTGTTTTTGAGACCTTTCTCTGTTTTTGAGAGCTTTCTCTGTTTTTGAGACCTTTCTCTGTTTTTGAGACCTTTCTCTGTATTTGAGACCTTTCTCTGTTTTTGAGACCTTTCTCTGTATTTGAGACCTTTCCCTGTTTTTGAGACCTTTATATACTATTGAGACATTGTTGTGTGTTTGTTTCTAAGACCTTTCTCTGTTTTTGAGACCGTATTGTGCTATTGAGACATTACTGTGTGTTTGTTTCTGAGAGCTTTCTGTGTTTTTGAGACCTTATTATACTTTTGAGACCTTGTTGTGTATTTATTTCTGAGACCTTTGTGTGTTTTTGAGACCTTATTGTACTTTTGAGACCCTTGTGTGGTTTTGAGACCCTTTTGGCCCTCATGGCCGCCCATAACCCCGTGATGTTTTTGACGCCCGTATCCCTCTAGGCCGGTTCTCACTGTCCGTGCTTGTTACATTTTTCATGGTGGAGACGCATGACCTAAATTCTCCGGCTACTTTAATACGGACTGCAAGTTTCAGCCATCACGCCTGGGGTCCGGACCCTGTATTTTGAGCCATCTATAACCCGCACCTTTAGGCCCAAGGGGATTGAGATCAAATCGAATCGGATCTCACGCTTGTTTTTTCGTTCTACGGGTTTGCTTCCGTAACGGAATGATTGACTCGAGGGGGAAATTTGAATTTATTGATTAGCACCTATGCATCTTCAAGATGGGGTGAACAATTTCAAATTATTCACGTATATTGTCTAATCGCACACATTCAAATTCAAAGTATAACCGAGGAATGTGTAATATCGTACACACCCCCATCCAGCGCGCTTTTAAAATGTCCTTTACATTGAAAGGAACGGTGTGACTAACGTAAAGCCTTCCGACATGTTAGAGCTTATATCGTTTTGGATTTTCGGCTTTTACATATATGATATGTCACCATTCCCATTATCTTGCTGCTGATGTTAATTATGTGACTTTGATAGAGAAAATAGTCCAATACCGTATTGTATTACATAATAAATTATATACACGTAATTACCGTGATAATATTTTCTTATAGATCAAATTTCAGGAAAACGTAACCATATCAATGTAGATATTGTGTGATGCATGTATGTTTGATTTATATTAAGGTATGAGCAATTGAGCATATATTTTAGATCCTCAGAAACGTACAGTCAGACATCCAGAGAGACAGACATAAAGACACACAAGCAGACACTAATATACACACAGTCAAAAAGACATGTGCTTGGCCTGTCAGTGCTTCTATAACATATTGCAATGCCATCGGAATTGTAACAATTATGGCCCACTCTTAAATAGGGGCCTACTGCACAGAAAACAATGCTATCTTTCCTGTAAAGGGCATTGCGTTTATTACGATTTTCACGCTTGAATGTAGTGCTCATCAGATGCAGACGTACAAATAGATATCACAGACAGAGAAACAAACGGATGGACAGACATGCAGAGGTCTTTATTGTCTCAAATAAACTTAACCCTGGTCTTAATACTGATTTGTCACACGGTTGACTAAAGTGGGGAGTGACCAACATATATCTATGTGGATTTATATGCCAAACTTCCCACAATACTACTCTTCTATTTAAGCAGTGACGTAGCGTCATAGAGGCGCAGGGGGCATGTGCCCTAATCGATTTGCGAAAAATGGCTTGTTCCCCCCAATCAGACCCGGTTCCCACCCAAATCATGGTTCCCCCATGGGACGCGCCACTGATATTTAGTATATCCAGTGATTCCAAAATAAGTACCAATAAGTTTTATTGTTTCATGACATGTCATTGTTGATCAAAAGAAATTCTTCCCATCAGAAAAAACAAAGAAACTATTATGCAATTATAATATATTTTCAAATATATGTCACATTTAATTACAAACATACAATGATGAATGAAGATGGTAACATTTCAGAGCTATCAATAACTACGAATTTGGTTGACTAATATATTCTCTGTAAAATATACACGCGTCAATGTTTAGAGAAGTAAACTGTCCACGTGCGAATTACTTATGAAAATAGGTTAAAATATAGATTCCCAAACTGTTGGTCACGTCGAGATGGATGACAAAGTTAACTCACGCATGACCTTTACCAAAGAATTTGTTACATTTTACAAAATTATATTTTAAGCATGATTGTTGGCTTTTGTACAAGTTATAGACAAAACTTGTGTGGGGGTGTGCGCGCAGAATGTCTGTTGGTGCATGGTGTACAACTGAAATACTGAAAGAATAAATAATACAAAACAAAGTGAATTCTCATAAAATTTGCTTCCTTTGTGCATTTTTAATTGAGGGTAGGACAGAAAAGTTTCTAGGATATTTGTAGCAATTGCGGCACTGCGCATATTATGTCATCAATATGAACGGTGAAGAAAGTTATCTGGAAAACTTAAACTAAAAATTAAAAACTAGGAATTCTTGATAAACTTTTTGTAAAAATTTCAACCGCCCGAGATCTTCAAACCCACGTAACTCTCGCACAATTTTGCCGCATAAATATGAATTTGTTTCCGAAATGTAACTGTTTCAAATTGATTCATACAATGATTTGCAATTTTTGTTACCAATTATTTGGAACAAAAATTCTTCATATTCTTTGAGCTACCTATAACCAAATTAGTTCCGCTGTGTATTTTGTAACAATGAATAAAGTTCAAGGTGTACAATCTATTGAATGCTATAGTTCTCTATTCAATAGATAACTTTTTATTAACTTTTCTTAATTTCAAGTTCAGGACGTCGAGTTGACCGTGAACCGAAGCCGATAATGACCCATATCTCGTCTCTATTCAAGAACTTATTAGACATTTTTAAACACTACTTATGTTAACACAGTTAAGGGACAGGATAAACACTATATTAAGCACTTTTAACACTAAATTAAACATATAACTCTAAATATAGTTAGATATTAAACATAAAATACATGTTTGCTTTTAAGATTAAACACACAAAATACATGTTTGTTTTTAAACACTTAATGAAGTGCTTAACTTTGAACACTACTAGATACGTAAACAGTGTGTTTGAAGAGGAAGCCCTTCCAGAGCAGTTCTTTTGGGGAGAACCAAACCTGCCTGGTTATCAAATTAATCAGTAACAGGTTATCTCTGAATTTGACAGGTGTTAATTGAAGCAATAACATTAAAACATCAATTAGCACCTGTCAAATACAGAGATAACCTTGTCACTAATTAATCTGATAACCAGGCAGGTTGAGGTTTGGTTCACCCTAAAAGAACTGTTCTTGCGAGACTTCCTCTTTAAAAGTTCTTAAAAGCAATATGTATTATGTTTACTATCTTAATTACTTTGATATGTTTATCACTTAGTGTTTAGGCACGCCTATAGTGTTTAATCATTAGGATTGAAACTTTTTTTAATTTAGTGTTTACTACGCAGTGTTTAAAAATGGTTGCAAGTAAACATATTAAAGTGTTTAGTTTTTGAAACATTAACGTTTGGATTTACAGTGTACAGGTCTATTCAACAGATAACTTTTCATACACTTTTCCAAGTTTATGACATAGAATTGACCGTGACCCTAAGCCGATCATGACCTATATCTCGTTCCTATTCAAGAAGAATCTATATTTTATATCCTTTATTATATTTCTTTCAATTTTGTGTTCATTTTCCTATTAAGCAATAATAATAAAGACTCCATTATTTTTTGACAGCCAAATCCACCTACACAGTAGTTAATACTAATTTAACATCATACTTCGATGAATTTAAACAGGTAAAAAGTTCAGGTTATTATTATCTACGACAAAAGAGTCTATTTTCAAATTCCAGTGTTTCTGTTGTAGTAAAAAATGACCGATATATCAGTGCTGATATCATTAGCCCTATGCATGCAGAAACTCTCACATAAATCTTTATGAAAACTTACAAAAAATGATGATAATAATAATAGTAATAGAAACAAGAGAAAATAAACAGAATTTTATATTTTCTGGTCCACATTTAATTTTCATTAAAAACCATTCAAATGAGTAGACGAATTCCAGCTATTCAGCGGTACTTTGGTCCTGATATTTTGGGTTGTAAAATTTCAAAATTGGTGACTTTTGTACACATTATAATTTGTAAACCACCGCGTATGCCCGCCCACTGGATTTGCACTCATCTATACTAAGGGAATGGGACATAATTAAAAGAATAATTATATTGTTGAAAAGAAAGTCTTTTTTATGGAAATTTGCCAGAAGTAATTTGAAAGTCATTCTAGTGGAAATATTGTCTGTGGTTTGTTGTGACGACGAAGACATTAGGACTTGATGAGGAAAAATGATTGTCTATATTGAATAGCAATGTTCAACAAGTGAGTCCTGCCTGTTTGAAAGTTAGCCTTGATGACTCCTTGATAATTGAACGTACGTGCGTCATAACTTTTCATTATTGTTAATTTTTATAGGCCTACTACTAAAAAAAGCGCAATGATCTTTAGTACGCTACCGTACGTTTAGGCACAACGCCTATAGATTTTAAAGGTCTTTAACACGTCTTTTATCGCAGTAACTGGATGGTTCGTGCAATCTTCAGTAAAGAAACGAAAAACATACATTGATAGCTAATTTCCAACTTAAGTAAAGCAATCAAAAGTGATGCTAAGATAGCAAATCAAGCATTAGAACAGTGAAACCTAAGATAGCTATCTTCAGTAGATAGCAAAACAAATGCAACCAATCATAGCTATTCTTAGTTGAATTAAGTTAATAAATACCCTCGCATGCATCATACTTTTAACACACATCCATTCCACACACCCCTACCTCCGTAAACACCCGACACACCTCACACCCATTCACCCCCAAAATACACACATGTCATCAATATCATCACCAACTTACCCCTTACTTACACCACATCACACCCTTACCGATGTCGAAATACCTAAGTCGATGGCATATATTGCTAAGTTATGAACTTTTCATACGGTCATTTTTAATGTTGTTTTTTTTTGCTGCTTATTTTGGTCTATATCCATGTTTGTGGGTGGGGGTGTGTATTTGTAGAGGGGGTTACTGAGCATGAGAGTAATGGTAACAACTGAACTTTCAAAATGCCCTACTTTGGTCTGAGTGGATCAGTTGTGTCATGTGATTGCAGGGATAGGGCATACTGAAAGAAGAGCTATCTTCAGTAGATAGCAAAATAATATATAGGGTACATGTATACACACAAAATTGATTTGTAATAGTAATACCCACTGTTCTGTTCTGTAGTGGTAAGTAGAATGAAATTTTGTAAGGATATATTCCAATTACATTTCCAACTGGATAATGGCTTAAACTTGAAGAATAAAAACACAAAACATTCACCTTAAACATAATAGTCTATGGCAGTTGACACTACCACTAAAGACATACAAGTG
This sequence comes from Amphiura filiformis, assembly GCF_039555335.1. Lineage (NCBI taxonomy): Eukaryota > Metazoa > Echinodermata > Ophiuroidea > Amphilepidida > Amphiuridae > Amphiura > Amphiura filiformis. The sequence goes on along the minus strand of NC_092634.1, from coordinate 37,831,178 downwards.
TTAAGTTAAATTTTGACAGTTGTACCTTATATATAGAATTTAAACTTAAATGGAAGTTGAGTTATATGGATTCAATTGTTGAAACAGATTTTTACAGGAAAAAGAAAAACAGAAATGTATATACAGACCCCAACGGACAAGCAAGCCCTACTCAGACCAGGGCAGATGTGATGTCGCGTGCGCCACACATGTCTCACACGGCAAACATACGCGCAACTTTTTGTTTAACTATTTGGCGACTTTGGACGTTATAAAAGAGCTGATTGCAATTTGAAACCCATTTGCAGATAATTAAGTGAAAAAATACTGTTTTTTCCTAATTGAGTTACATAGAACACATAATTTAATTCATGCTGACTGGGCGGAGAAGGGCGGGCCAGTTCATTACATTGTTTTCATCTTTTCTCTTTTTTCTTCCGTCCGCCTGTTAAATTAACAAATTAGTATATTTTTATAGCGTGGCATTATACCCTTTTCGGACAAGCCAAATTTTACTTGCTATATCATGGCACAGTGGGCTGGTAAAGAAAATATAATAATCTAATTTGATGTGAGTTTGTTGAATTTGGAATGAAAATTCAACACTTGAAATATAATTATCAACGGATTTCGTGAAATCGACACTGAAGTCAAAACGTGTTTGCTCAGCGGTTGTTCGAAATTGAAAACTATTTACAATTTTGTTAATTTGTTAATGTACACATTTATATTTGATTTAAAAACATTAAATTAACAAAATACTAATTTTATTTTCATCATAATTATATAAACGTTAGAATTTTACGGTATTGTCTGTTCCATTTAACAATCACTGCATTTGAATTGTTCGCGTTTAGCGAGTAAGCAATACGGGCGGTTATTATTTTGGTGAAGGTATAATATTAGGCTTTGAAATTTGCCCATAGCGATGATCAAAGCGGGTACTTGCTGGTCAACTTCGTGTGTCGTTTCGGGGTTTTATTATTCCAAAATGTAAAATTCAATTCATTGAACTTTAATTTATTTTATTAACATATGTATTTCATTAATATAATGTAAATTGATCCCTGGTTTATATTTCAATTTCAATTTATCTAACTGTATCTAAGCGGCAACAATCACACTACCTTGAACAGTGTTATACACTCTGCTGTGATGTTGGGTGGGAGCAGGTCTCTACGGTAATAGTTTTACAGTATCATCATACCCACACAATTTGTAATTTTTAAAAAACGATTGCTTCCGCACGTTACAGATCATATATTATAGACATCGATGTTCAAATATTACTTTTTGCAAGTTAGAGCCAGAAAGAAAGAAGAGAAAACACGAGACTTATGTACATGTGCAATATTGCTATCTTCAGTAGATAGCAAATTGTTGTCTTACCGTGTTTTTTTTGTGTGTTTTTTTGTTTTGTTTTTAACTCTTAGAGAATATTTTGCCTTGGCAAGCGGCATTTTTCCTTTTTTGTTTTTGCTATCTTCAGTAGATAGCAAATTCCAGATTGTTGCCTTAACACTATACATTTCTAACCCTTGCAATGAGTAATTTAGTCAATCAATATTGAAAGAAAGAGTGAAAGAAAGAAAGAAAGAAATAAAGAAGGAAGGAAGGAAGAAAGAAGAAAGAAAGAAAGAAAGAAAGAAAGAAAGAAAGAAAGAAAGAATGAAAAAAAAAGAAAAGAAAAATAGAAAGAAAGAACGAAAGAAAGAAAGAAAGAACGAACGAAAAATAGAAAGAAAGAAAGAAAGAAAGAAAGAAAGAAAGAAAGAAAGAAAGAAAGAAAGAAAGAAAGAAAGAAAGAAAGAAAGAAAGAAAGAAAGAAAGAAACAACGAAAAAAAGAAAGGAAGAAAAATAGAAAGAAAGAACGAAAGAAAGAAAGAAAGAAAGAAAGAAAGAAAGAAAGAAAGAAGAAAAAAAAAAGAAAAAAGAAAGAAAAAAAAAAGAAAGAAAGAAAGAAAGAAAGAAAGAAAGAAAGAAAGAAAGAAAGAAAGAAAGAAAGAAAGAAAGAAAGAAAGAAAGAAAGAAAGAAAGAAAGAAAGAAATTCAAGCAAGAAAGAAATGATATCAGTATATTGTGGAACTGTGGTTCGAAAAATAATTATCATTGAAAATGTGGATCATTATCATTAATCATCTATATTAGAAAATAAGATTATATAATGATGGGCAATTCTATAGTACCCGTCTACATTTCTGATTTTTTCCTCCTTTAATTTATTGGAAATTAACAACAACCCTACAACATGTCTCGCGTTTATATACGATGGTGCATAATTCGTCACATTTGTGTCGCTTTTCTTTAAGCAACGATATAACAACAGTATATGCTCGAACTGATAGCAAAATAAGTCGCATATAATTAAATTAAAGGTGCTTTTTCAAAGACGTTAATAGCAAAGAAACGGACTGCTAATAACATTTTAATATTACGCTTTTAAATTTAACCCGTGTTCTCTCAATTCGATAGTCTTACAAATTTAGACGTAAATTCGCCAGTTTGGTGAAAAATCATGCACAAGTTTTGTTGTCACCACCGCGTATTCTCTTCTTCAATGCTATCGCATAGCAAGTAGGGAGAACTTGCAAGCTTCTTTAGTATTGCTGATGCGTTGAGCACGTACAACCAAACATAAACGTGATCAATGTCAAAAATTATTCATATAGCTTGAAAATGGTGAGTCCAAATTGAATCAGTAGAAGAAGACATCTATTGTTTCCACGTTATATCGGTTTACAACATCCGTATGTTAACTTACTATTTATATCAAGGGGCCGCCATCGACTCTTCAAGTGTAAATTCATGGTGCTTTCATCGTTCTTGAAATACTCGCACCAAAAATATGATTTTAAAGAAAATTAATAAGGGCTATGAACTATTAGTAGGTTGTTCGTACTCAGTAGAATACATTTTTCATGAAGATTTCAAATATTGTCATTCTACCGTAAAAGAGTGAGATATTTTGCAGATTTTACACATTTTCGTAGCTTTTGGTTTCGTTCGCCATCAGCATTGAGTGGGTTATACTCGGAAATCAGTAATAGCCGGGGCTTTTACAAGGTGTTGATGGTTATTACATGTACTATTCGCTATTTTACAAGGTTCTTGAGTGTTTTGTTACCAAAATGGTATGAAAAAGGCTATTATCAAGAAGCGTTTGAGATGAGACTTAGACCGCCGCTGTTTACAGCTGTCGTGGTGCAGTGTAAAAACACGGCGGTCTCACAGGCGGGATGAGAGCGATCACTGGAAGGCAAAATGAATATTTAAACGTGGTCAGATTGTTGGTAGAAATATGATAACGCATTAATGCATTGGTCTGGATGCGATTTAGTTAAAAAAGTAAGTTTCACTTAGCCTAAGTCTTGTTCCGAAGTCCAGATATCTTTTCGAAACTAACCGGTGTGAGACTTCATCATAAAGGTTTTTTATCAACCACTGTACATCATATGTAAACCTCCACCGCCACACACTCTTCAAAAATGGTTATTGGTTGTCTAAAGTGGTTCTGTCTAGCCATTCCAGAACCTTTTTCTGGTTCTGCTGAGTGACTTCAGCATACAGGACTATCCTTCTATCCTTTAATCTGAACCATGCATGAAATGGTATCAGTCTATATTAATATTAGTGTACCGTATGTTACGTGTTTACTTACTAACTTACTTTTTTTACTAATACTAACCGTTTGGTCTGAAATGGACATGTCTCAAAATGCCACGAAGGTATGACCCCCGAGAGGTGTCAAATGAAAGAGAAAAAAGTAAAGAATATAACAAAAATATTTCCCCACCCGGAGGTGACTCTAATCATAGGACCCAGGTTAATATTTCAAATATAACTAATCTGTTTTAACCATTTATTTATTTTGTAACCATATATTTATTTCTAGCTAATTTTTTACCCAACCAGTTACTAATTTCAGTTGACATCATTGTCAATCTATTAAATATGCAGGTATAAAGCTTTGGAATGCTATTGATTCTGATATCAAGTGCTCGTCATCAGTGAAGCAATTCCGGAAAAAGTATAAACAACATCTTATGCAAAGCTATTCTTAGTCTTTCAATCATGTGTACCTCACCAATATTTTGTTCACTAATTTCATTAATTTACTTCAATAATTAGTTTTTGATATGTGCATTTTGTTTTTCTTTGTTTTTTCCTTAAATGTTAACATAGTATATGTCATTGATGGATATGACAGCTGGTTGGTTGGACTCGGCATTTTTGTTGTCTACCAACCTGCTGCCATGTCAAATAAATGCCATATACCTGTATCAAGGGTTACAGAGCTACAGGCCTTTGGGCCTTTACTGTAATTCCTTCACTCATCGTTGTATTATGCATTTCCATAATTATTATATTTGTATTATTATTTATATCTTTATAATGTATTTTCTTATGTATTTTTCTTGTATCATGTAATGAGTGAAAAGATAATAATAAATCTATCTATCTATCTATCTTGTATGTATACTTTTTTTTGCTATCTTCAGTAGACAGCACTTCTTAGTATTTAAACTTGACTCAGTTGCTATCACCAGAAGACATCACTTACTTGTAGTCACCAATTATCAAGTGCCATCTTCAGTAGACAGCATTTATTACGATTAATTTGACTCAGTTGCCATCATCAGTAGACAGCAGTTATACTTGCACTAACTCAGGTGATATCTTTAGTAGACACACAGATTTGCGATTAAGTTTGATTTCCAGTTAATTATCCACCCAGTTACTTTTTTCAGTTGATATCATTGTATGTATGTATACTAAATTTATTTTATTTGCTATCTTCAGTATATAGCCAGTACTTATTAGTATTAAACTTGACTCAGTAGACAGCACTTACTTGTAGTCACCAATTAGCAGGTTCTATCTTCAGTAGACAGCATTTATTTGCGATTAATTTGACTTGGTCGGTTGCTATCATCAGTAGACAGCACTTATACTTGCACTAAGTAACTCAGGTGATATCTTTAGTAGATACACTGATTTGCGTTTAAGTTTGATTTCTAGCTGGGTTTGATGCTTTGGAGGCGCATATCTTGGTCAATTCTTGTTCGTTTTTCACGAACAGGGTGTCAAATGAGAAAGCAAAGTCCAATAACAAAATGTATATTTCAGAATAATCCACAATTAACAAGTTATTGAATAGCAAGGATGAATATAACTGACGAGTTTCTTTTTGTGCCTGGGAGACCGTTTATTAACAAACAAACCAATTTTGTAGTTTATTGTTTATTTCATTGTTTCACTGAAAACTACAGTCATGACAATCTACTTTGGACAAAAAGTAATCATGACTGATAGACTACTGATGACTCCTCGTACTATCAAATGATTTAAGAGTTTTTCGTAAGTTAAATCAATTCAATGGCTCTATTCAAAATGATTATACGAAACCAAAGATGACAGTATACACACATTCTATTTTTGGTTGTAACCTTATAACATCAAAGCTTTTTTACCAATTACATCAAATTGTATATCTCTGTTAAAAGTGCTATCCACCTACTCAAATTTTCTTAAACAAAATCTTGCACTTTGTCGCGGCTTCTTTGATATATGTTTGCTTCTACAATGTTTTGTTTGTTGAAGTTGTTGTCTTTATTGTTAAGATGATTATTAATACGCAACACTTCTTGTGAAAAGATATCAACAACATATTAATGTCATTTTATTTCCGCGTGACAACATAATATAACCAGCATACAGAAGTCGCATATAAAGAGAAGTCAAAATAATCAAATTCTTTTGAACACATTATGAATGTCAACTTACATTGTATGCAAAGTGTAAGATTTGAATTTTATGTTCGATCAATTATATTTGGTCATGGCAATGGGCTTAACGTCTATGTTCGATCAATTATATTTGGTCATGGCAATGGCTTAACGTCCCGGGCATAATTTTTTGAAGGGGAGCAAAATTGCCAAGTCATTATAGTGAATGACTTTACTGGGGCAACTGCGCATAAATGCTAAAAAAGGGCCGAATGAGATTAATTTTGGTCTGAAATATGCCACATAGATATAAGTAAAAGTAGTTCTGATACATTTTGCTCTGCTTTTTTGACCCACCCTGTTACGCCACTGTTTGTTGCTGTTCAAATAAGCCGTTGGCAGTGTCAACCTTATGGTGAGAATATTCGCTGCCAGCTTTCGCAGCACTTCAGCTTTATTGTTTTGTGATATTCTATTTGGCCCCTCAACATGTATATACTAAAGTGACGTATAGTTTCTCAGGGTTTTATAATGTTTAATACATGTTCCAGGGTAAAAACATCATGAAAGGTTGTGAAAAATTTGTTTTGGCACCTGAACATGTATAAAACATTACCAACCTTTACGAAACTATACGCAACTTGAGTGTATACATGTTGAGGGGCCAAGTGGACGTACGGTCTTCTTGCGCTCAGGTCTTCATATATTACAAGATGAATATGCATATCAGTATCTAAAATTATTTTCTCGGAAAACACTTCATTGATTCAAAGGATTATTTTGGGTGAAAATATCTGTGGTATATGGTACATCCCACACCGCCCTCTCCTATTCTCTTAAGGTGACGTTGACCGTCTCATTATCACATTATATTACTATTATGCACTTTATATGATTTAACATGTGTCATTCGTAGTAAATTTTGCAGCTAAAGACAGTACTTATACTTGACTCAGTTGCTATCATCAGAAGACAGCACTTACTTGCAGTCACCAATTATCAGGTGCTATCTTCAGTAGACAGCATTTATTTGCGATTAATTTGACTCAGTTGCATGCTTTTTTTTATTATTATTAATGTGACCATTTTCAAGTTCTGATATCGTCGTTGACATTAATAAACAAAAAATTATTTTGTTTTAGGTCACATTTCTGGTAGCCGTCAGTTAAGTCCGAATTTTGATTTTTTAATCATTTAGCACAATGATTTTGCGTATATAATTTAGCTTATTTTGAAGAAAAAACACACTAAAATGAAAAAAGAACGTAAAATTCGATGCATTGCTCAGCTGGCCAACGTCACCTAAGCTATCCCAGGCTCAAGCAAAAAAGGACCACAGAAAGTTGACGTTACTTTTACTCCATGACCCGACCTACTTCTAGTCATACGCATGCCTTAGCATCACTATGGTTTAACTTTTGTTGATATTTTCATCATTTCTCCAACAATACCTACCTAAATAACCGTTGCTATGCAAGATTAATTCGCCAGATTACTTTTTATTATTCGGCCATTACCAAATGTTATACCCTACGGCGAAAAGATTTCTAAAGCCCACTAGTATTATTTGACATTGGTGTAAAGAACAAAACTATTCAAATAATATACAAAAAATGACAAAGCACTACTATGTGGTGAGCTATGGATGGTTGTCAGTTCCTTATGGGTATTCAATGGATTTGTTAATATGAAAAGTACGTTAATAGTGATTACGAGAAATGGAAGAACAAAAGTATTTTGTCTTGTTTGAACTATTGATATAAAAAGGTGTCCAGAAGTCAAAAGTGCAACTATTGCACCGGGTTTCATAGTTGCGATATTCACACACGACGCATTACATTATGTTAAATCCAGATCTCTTTAAGATCCGAATTACTGTAATGTGTGTCAATGGAGTTCGATATACTTGATGCTTTCATTGTTGGGTATTCACACCTGATGTTTTTAGATCTACAATTTTGGAAATAAGTAGTTGGAACGCTTGGCACACTCTGCCGTAAATTCCGTGCAGAATTTCTAATGATCATGGAAATGACGTATAGTGTGCTTGAGAACAAACATGACATCTACGACAATGATTTACCCTTCCCCCTCCCCATCAATCAATATTGGACACATTGGGAAACCGCTGAAGACATTGGCATTTCTCAACACTGCACGGGGGAGAGGGGGTGACAGTTTTCCGTTATTTACATGCAAGTGTTCCAAGACTTATTTCCAAGATTGTAGATTATAATTATACTGGTAATTCGGACTCAATGTGTACATACTTGTATCTCGGACTGGTGTACATGAGTGCGTGTAAAGCACTTGCTTTCCGACCACATCATCAGATGCACATCTTTCCTTAGCACCAACAGTTTGAACGCGAAGTCAAAAGATGAAGCGTTGAAATTTACATATCCATAAATGTATCATATTGGCGACCCGTGCTAGTGTATAATAAAGTTCACACTCATTGCATAAAATATCGAGTACACCTAACTAATTTGCAGTCTACTTTCCACCCCAAAACTTGAAATGCTCTCTCTAATGTCCTTAAAACCAGGCACCAATCGTGCCAATGACTCATTACTACAGAGTGAACTTATTCTATATAATTCACAAAGTTACACATAATGAACGAAGACGATTTAAGTGTCTCATCGCATTGTATTAAGTACATTCTAATTGCCTTCTTCTCAACTTAATGACATACATCTCTAGAGGCATTGTATCGAAAGCTAATTGGTAATAATAGCTAGATCGTGTCCTGCTCGACAATATGTACCTGATGAGTTGCTCTGGTAGCACGTTGCATTCGATGCCATCAGGCATTCTTGACATCACCTCTGGCGGAATTTTTTCGTCAGCAATTGATCATGACCAAGAAGCTGTATTTCCATATCAAAATTGTACCAATTTTGTAACTTTTGAGTGATGATGTGTGCTTGATGTGTGAAGTTTGCTATAAAAGGCACGGCTGGGTTTTGCTGAAAGGATATATATAAATTTATTTGGTTTGCCCGAAAGTTATGTTGTATTATAATATCGCTGCTTAGCTTTTCAATTTTGCATAGTAATTGGAGCAGGCATATAAGGATTTGGTTAACAAAGAGACATAATCGTAGCCGCGCATATTAACATGAAACATCCCGTAAATTCTGGAAAGTTCAAAAATGACATTTTTCTGAAGGAAAATGTACCTTTCTTTACGATCTTTTCACGCACCCCTCAATGTAACATACCGTTTACAGAATTCTTTCCCGCTCACTAACAACGAGAATCAATATTCAACACACATCCTAGGCAAGTTTAGAAATAAAGCCATTTTATTTTAATTTAACCAAAATATGATTATTTGCGAATATGAAACCAAACCACTTCCTGGATAAAAGGTGATCCAACGACAAAGACCATTAATAGCGAACCAATAGCAATATACCCACCCCCTCAAAAAGAAAACATAAAATCGAAAAAAGAATGTAAATTCTGCAACAATAATTAACGGCAAAGCAACAACATGGATCTTTATTCGGTCACGTGATAAAGATTTAGGGGACTGAAGAAAGATCCAGGTTGCTGCACCGGCAAGAGCAATTTCCATAAGTTAGACACTGTGCGCCAGCTGAAAACAGACCCGAAAGTTGTGCAAGTGCACATCACTAAATGTAAATACAGAATTCTGGGGAAGCTCCCCATTCCCTTTGACAAGTAACATGACAGATAAGATAGAGAATCGCTTCCTGATGCTTCGCTGATCATCCACTTTAGGCAATTGTAGGCATTGCAAATGTAGGCTATTGGCTACAATGGTGATCCATTGTAGGCAATTGTAGGCTATTGGCTACAATGGATCACCATTGTACCAATTGTAGGCTATCGGCTACAATGGTGATCCAATTGTAGGCCATTGTAGACTATTGGCTACAATGGCATGAATGATGATCCATTGTTGTCAATTGTAGGCTATTGGCTACAATGGATCACCATTGTACCAATTGTAGGCTATTGGCTACAATGGTGATCCAATTGTAGGCTATCGGCCACAATGGCGATCCATTGTACGCAATTGTAGGCTATTGGCTACAATGCTGATCTATTTAGGCAATTGTAGGCTATTGATTGCAATGGATCCCAATGTACGGTATGCAATTGTAGGCTATTAGCTACAATGGCGATCCATTGTAGGTAATTATAGGCTATTGGCCGCAATGGTGATCCATTGTAGGCAATTGTAGGCTATTGGCTGCAATGGTGATCCCATTGTATGCAATTGTAGCTATTTGCTACAATGGTGATCCATTGTAGGCAATTGTGTAGGCTATTAGCTACAAAGCTGACCCCATTGTACATGTTGCAGTTGTATGCTATTGTAGGCTATTGGCTACAATTATGACAATGGTGATCCATTGTAGGCAATTGGCTACAATGGTGATACATGTAGGCAATTGTGTAGGCTATTGGCTACAATGGTGATCCCATTGTAGGCAATTGTAGTTATTGGCTACCATGCTGATCCCATTGTAGGCAATTGTAGGCTATTAGCTACAATAAATAAATCAATGATTCACTGTAGGTAATAAAAATAGGTAAAAATTGCCTACAACGGTGATCTATTGTAGGCAATTACCCCAATGGCGCAATGATGAGAAGCCTGTGTAAATCTTTTAAGCAACATTGAAAACATTACAATGGAATGTCATTTCCAAAACATTGTAGCTGTCCTGTGTACTAATGCAATAAGATATCTTTCCGATGCATCACCAACTCCTTGCAGTCAAGTGCGCAAGAACTTAAGGTATCTTCTAATAGGGAATTCAGTGCAGGCCGTACTAGATTTGTGCAAGTATTTAGGACACATGATTTTGACAAACTTAGATTCTTGGTCGGACTGGTTTGCTTATGGAAGAGTTCTTGCTTTGCGTTCGTTTTGCATAACTGGTGCTCGAACAGGTATTCGCCCATTGCAAGGTTCCATCATATGCGAGGATAGCCTCGATCTGGCAGCATGCATGAATGGGAATTGAACCAGTCGTATAACATTGTGTATAAAGTTGCGTAATTCTTCCTTTCATGTCTATTGCCAGTTCGAGCCTCACCTTGCAATGCATATGACGGAACCGTGCAATGGGAGATATTTAAGGCCTCTTCCAAACACACATTGTTCTAGTCAGTCCAGGTATTCTCCTCAAGGGTGTCTTCAGCATCATTGTCTTCTCTCTCTTGCGTCTGTGTAGAGTATGGTTTCAAGGATGTGACATTAAAAACATAGACAAGGGATAAAGGAGAATAAGGCGAGAGGCATTCACGACCAAATCTATAAGCTTCTATAACAGCATTTAAGATTCAACGTGGGCGCCGTCGGATTGAAAAAGATGTTGAGTTTTCGTCAGGTGTGACTCTGATGTGAAGACTCTGATCTCAGTTCTGAAGAAGTCGAAGTCACACCTGATGAAAGCTTGACAACCTGTTTAATTCGACGGCACATCCATTGAAACCTTGCTGCTTGATAAAGGAGGAGGTATGTTGGTATTCTTGTACCTCGTCGAAACTTACAAGGAAGACAATTGTATGTAGGTCATGTAGGTAGCAACAAGGATCAACTTACCGCTTCCTTAGTTCAGTGTGTCCAGAGACTGGTATTCTGAAAGTTGGTGGCTTAGGCTAACAACCCTATACTTCTCGCCAATCAAATACAAGATCTATATATATATCCCAAAACCTTTGACACGCAGTGGATCGGTACATATTCCATTATATAATCCACTTTTAAAGTGCTACCTTCAGATGCATCTTGACTAAATGGCCCAGATATGATTATGTAATGGCCAAAATGTGATTACGTCAATTAAGATCTATCATCTGAGGCAAAAAATGTTGTCTAGAAGTGGCTGTAATTCCATTGCTTAACATCCTACGCCCCATCAGTAATTCCAAAATTGGTATACACAGAGTGAAGCTACATGTATCAATTTGGATCTACCAGCATCAAGCCAGCTTAGGAGACAATCTTAACAACATCTTCTTTAGACTTAAATCATATCGTGACTATAGACTGGCGCATCTCAGAGCCCGTGCTTGTTTATAAACTCCACCAATCGTGAGCAAACATTAACTAAATCTACGTGTATAACTAAAAGACTAGTTTTCTGGCACAGCAGTGTGCATGATATTTGGTAGTTTTAGATGTAAAATTGCAAAGGTCTATGATATCAACCAGTTTGATTCCAGCAACTAAGGTGGACTTTAAATTGGGAACTCCTCACGTACCGGGGTAATAAATCTTGCGAAAACGTGCGATACAAACTGCATAGGCACCTTGTACGAAGACCGGAGATTCTCGCGTAGAGTCACGCTAGTCACGCCCGCACGTGGTCCGTAAAATTGCGTGTTTGTTTTTTCTTTTTTGTTTACGGGTGTGACAAATTAGTTACCGTATGGTCATATCAAAACTGGCCGAAGGCACGACATCACATGTCAACTTATTCAAAATCACACGATTTTTGTGGACATAGCATTGATATAAGTTACTGGCAGTCATGACTATGCTAACATTGAAACAATTTTCATCACGACGTTGCTTAATGAATTTTCCACTCGTCTCAGCACCACTTGCGAAGTCTAGTTTCTTTAAGATATGTGCATATGTGACTTTTTTCAATAACTGTATTTATCAGTTGTTAATTTCTTGTTCTGATGTATGACGTTGGCTTATGCAAGAGCACACCAAATTTGGTTATTGTTATATACCATTAACTCACGACTTGCTTCATTCAATTATACTGCATACTATACTACACTTTCAACACAGATCCGCGTGGAAATATCTGCAATGGAAGTTTGACATTTTTTACCAAATTTCTAAAAGCTGGCAAAGTGTGATACACGTAAAAAATTGCCATGAAAATAAAGCCATAAGTATATAAGAATGATAATATCTTTGCGGTGTTTGGGAAAAAACAACACAAGGGATTCATTTATTTGTTTTCGGCAATTGTAAACTCTCACCAAATCTAAACGCTACTGCATGCGTAGTAGCAAAGATCCTAAAAATAAAATTAATTTCTAGGATCTTTGGTATATAGTAGTGACATACCGCCGGCGATATCGCCAATTCTGGAGTATATACCTTTTCCGAAATCAGTGCCGAATGCCACAACCGAAACAATTGCTTTCAGGTCGGGCTTTCAGGTGCACAGACGGTTTTATCTTGGTATCCGTATTTTAATGTACACTTCATTAACCGGAATCATGGTATGAATCCCACGGGGATTTCTTTCTTAAAAATTTTTGATGAAGATTTCGGTGTTTCTCTAGATACTCTGTCCGTTGTAAGTTTGGAATGTAACAACTGTTTCACCATTAACATTCAGACAAAGATGCGAGGAAAATCGGAGACCAATGTCAGTGAGTACTCTTTGGCCCCAACTCATAGAATATGACATGGTATTTGAATACTGGCTAAAAAAGGCTCCGAACTACAAATACGATTCTCTTCGGCAATGCAATGAACGCTTTGGAGAGAATTTTAAGTTCTGCCTAATTTTGTTTATTTTTGATGATAGAATTATCAAACAAATTCCTTTCATGGTAATACTTCGTTAAACTTCAATATGAATAATTACAGAATTGTGTTGCAATTACGTAACGCCACTTTAACTTAAGGGGGTACTACACCCCTGTCCAATTTTGCGCCTATTTTGCAATTTTCTCAAAATTATAGCACATTGGTGACAAGTAAGATATGTATATTATAGGGGCAAGGACTACAACTACTGTACTGAAAATACAGCAACACAAAGCAAGTAGTTATTGATTTATTGATCAAATATTGGTTTTCCCTCATTTTTGACTGTAACTCCACAACTGTTGGCTGTGCTGAAATAAAATTTCCTGTGCTGTATATAGTTGTAGTCCTTGCCCTTATAATATACATATCTTACTTGTCCCCAATGCGCCATAATTTTTGAGAAAAATGCAAAAATAGGCACAAAATTGGGCAGGGGTGTAGTACTAGTACCCCCTTAAACTATATATATTCATTTGAACTTGAAACATATCTGAAATCAGTTCTTTTCCACACGCATCTGCTGAATGTATGTTTATTATGTCTTTACAACATCTTTTAAGTATATATCAACTTGTTTATACCATTTCTCACATTAATACATATAATATCAATATTATATTTGATTACTATTATCCCTGCTTACACCAATCAACCATTGCGAAATATGTGAATATAATGTAGTTTAAATAATCCGGCTGGTTATTGTGTTATCTGATTGCGCTTTGCAAAGATAGGTGAAAATTATTTGTTGCAATATGCCTTTACTTCTGTAAAACCTGCATGGATCAAATGTAGAAACAGGTCTCACTCAGTTAAAGTAGACATAAGAGAAAATTGCATTGATAAGGATTTAAGTACGGTTCTAAATGGTAAGAATTGAATTCAAAATTCCTAAGGATGATAATGGAAAAGATGGGAGGATATAAACTTCAGTTCTTGGTTACAAAACTCCCAAATCCAAAAGATACAAAGGAGACGGGTAAAAACACAATCTATTATGAATGGAGGAAATATCTATATTCTCTTACAAACAAAGTTTATTAGATTTTATTTTCCATATAACAGCTTATAACTTTCAACAACGTTATACTCATTTTAATGGTATCTTACTCAATCTACACAATCGTACTTTTCCCATCATGCTTTTCGAGTCATTCCATCTAAAGTTCACGCGGGTGTCCTACTTTTCGGTGATGACGTCATCACTTAACGTCTTGCGTTTTGAAAAGACGCACTTTTGAACTTTACACAAATCAGCCTACGGGTATGTTCAATACAATACAAAACAAAAACGGAGTTGATAATATACATACCCATACCACCAAATACTCCCACATATATGTGGTTGTGAGGCTATATTTTCTCTCCTTTCACAACTTCTTAAAATTTCTATATCGCACTTTTTTGTAAAAACAAGGTCATACTTTTATATAGCAAAATTTGAACACTGGCGATTACATGTATTATGAGTACTAAATTGGGCGGGTTGTGAATGCCGTAGGGCCAATTGCAGACCAGCTAAAAATTTCTATCGGGTTTTTTTCTGTCTTCAAGGTTGAGGTCAAGTTGAAGGGAGGAAAAAAAGGAGAATTATGGATGATGGAAGATCTATCAAAAAAGCAATCAAGAAGTTTTTGTTGCACAGCACGTTGTGAATAAATCATTCAATATATGGACTCTATAACCCATCATTTTGTATGCTTTTTTAATGAGGCTTCCAATATACCTCAATAGAGCGCTATACCGTATTAGAACCACTTTAATCTGTCCTACATGCCAGATCCGAATTATACAGGTACTATAGACCTTTTTCCCTCTATCCCACAATGCACTATTCCAGGGGGGTATGACGTAGTTCATCAACCTCATAGATCGTGTGCATCCGATGGTCTTTGCCAGGCCGTTGCAATTATTTTGTCTTAATATGGGCATACTGATTCCATATATGCGGATTATCGTAAAGACCATCGATGTTACTAATTATGCAATTATTGAATACACGAGTGCTGCAGTTACGGAGCGATGCAGAACATCTGTGTAAGAGATTTTGTGTTCGTTTTATTTTCAACTCCGAAAAAAAAAGTGAAACGGACGCCGGTAAAATACCACTGCGTGTCCTGTCATCAGTTTTTCACCATTAGGTCTATAAAATGTATACAAAGTTAGGTTTCAATAACGGGAAACTTTTTGGGTGAATACACCATGTCCATAAGGCATAGAAATGTTGTTTTTGCCCCGAAAGGTATCAGTGATCGTGGCGCCATTATCATCATTATCGGGGATTCCTTTTTTTTTTTTTTTTCACCAGTCGAAATGTCCGTATTCCAGTGTAATGAACATAACTCTGTACTCCCCCGGGGAGATGATGTATTTTGCGACACTCATACCCCCTGGAATAGTGCATGATGGGAAAGAGGGAAAAAGGTCTATACGCAGAACCACTTGTCGATGCGCAGAACCACTTGTCGATGCGCAGCGCAAATAAGTCATGCCACCATCAGATTGGATGAGCTGTAGGCCTATTGTATCAACTCATAAGTGATAAAGTTCATTAAATGATATTTAAAACGATTCAATCTGGATTCAGATCGCTTTGTATGTACAACCCTTAATGTCTTGACAGCCCTATACTTAAGGTAATTATTTTAGCACTATAGGTGTATTAAGATGAAATATGAGTCTTTATGAAGAAAGAGACAGCTCTTTTGTCTAAAGTGTTAAAGAAAATGATTGAGAGTTTTATATAATAAAATTCCTTGAGTATTAACTTTTCAACTTTTAAGACGAATTACATGATTTGTCAATGAAATAAAACTTTAAGAGTGATATATCAGATTGAGGTGAAACTCATTTGTGTGATGTATACAATTATTTTAAAGAGAGGTATATAATTATTTATACAGGTGGCTTATGTCGAAGGTTTAGTGAAAGATGGCCATATCTACAAATAGCTGCCAGATATACATTTGACAATTGCTGTATTCTACATTGTACACACACGACAACTGATAGCTATTGCTACATTATACACATCTAAAAATATGACATCTGGCAGCTATTGTAGATTGGCCTTCTTGCGCCTCTCGATATAATATTTCTTTCCTCATGGAAAAATGCCAGGAAAAATGTAATGAAGTATCCCTTAACTACCCGTGGCCTACGTGCGTATGTGTTGCTGCTATACTAGCGGGGTTATCTACAGTAGATAGCATTTGTATCAATAGCTTTGAAGCAGCGGAAAGTTTTTTGTACGGAACGGCATAGCCTATGATAGGCATATATTATATATAGTAAAAAATGGGGGAGGGGAGGAAAAACAAAGAGCGAAAGAGAAAGAAAACAATCCAGGATTTTATAGAAAAGGCGGGTAGGTGACATAATTAAAAATTAAAGTCACTGTGGCTATTTTATTTAAATTATTGGTATACGCGAATTAAAAGGGAGGGGGTTAAATTGCCATTTTACAGAATATAAGATAATGATACGGTTGCATGGTGTTTTTCATCTTTAAAAAAAACCTGCAAACCAAATTCAGGTGTTTATATATATAACGATATTCACAACGTACTAAACAATCATTACAACTTCAGGTGCGTGGTGACTGGTATGGTCCAAAGATTTAAATAATTTTTAATTGTACTACTGACAAAATAAATAAAACAGTAAATCTATTGATGATGATTGACAACTACGTTGTTCAGTTATAATTGACACATGACTTACTGCATGGATGAGAAATATCTAACGATCGTGGTGGTGATAATAAATGAATATCCAATTATTAGAAATGAACCAATTTATTCAGGCCAAAGTCATTAACAAAATGCAACAATTTTGCGGATTTTCCAAATTACGACGAGCGTTTTCAAGAACCTTTGAACCAATACTAGGCTTGTTTGTACTCATTTTAATGCATTTTTCATGCTGATTACAAATATGGTCTGGCAAACATAAAATTCTGATATTTGGAAGAATTTTGGGTAATTTTTTGTAATTGTTTTATCTGTCAAGTTGTACTTGATGCCAGCGTGATATGGGTTATAATTAGAAGGATCTGTGTAGCACATGACAAGATGATGCATGATATTTGCACAGTGAATAATTCGACGAATATTATATAGTGACGGATTATATCGATGATAAGTGTCATAAAATGACAAAAAGGTTATACAACAAAATATAATATAGAGAGAAAGATGGTGAAACAGACATACATACAGACACCCCGCCACCCACACACCCCGAGACCCACTGACAGACAGACGGACGGACAGGCAAAAAGAGGGGGAGACCGTGAAAGATGTACAGAGAGAATATTCCTCTTTTGAGTGCAATTCCAGTTTTGTAATTTTGAGAGAGAGGGAGAGGAGAGGAGGAAGGGAGAGAAGAAGAAGACGTAGAAGAAGACGAAGTCGACGAAGTCGACGACGACGACGATGATGATGAAGAAGAAGAAGAAGAAGATGAGGATGAAATCGAAAAAGAATGAGGAGGAGGAGGAGGAGGAGGAGAAGAAGACGAAATCAAGATAAAGGAAGCAATAAACGAAGAAGAAAATTAAATTATCAGAGGATGCGAACAATGAGACAATATACATGTTTGATACAGACTTTCCATACTTTCATAACGTTAAGAGATAACTATTATTGAAAATAAGATAAAAGAAGAGGAATAATAGGAAGAAAAAAGAAGGAGGAGAAGGCAGAAGAAGTAAGGAACCGACAATAAAGAAAAGGAAATCAAATTTAGGACGCAATGAACAAAGAAGATATAGCCTATAGAAGAATGTTAAATTCACAGAGGGATGCACACAATGAGACAATACGCAAATTTGATATCAACGTAGATTTTCCACATCCTAGTTTAACGTTGAGGAATCATGTCGAAAATATGATAAAAAAAACAACAAAGCAAGAAAAACCACAACAATGATTGAAATGAATAACAAAACAGTCTTATTAATACAACGGTCCAGAAAATGGTTGTAAGCGAAAACTTTACTGCCATTCGGTGATACGGTAGCCTCTTACAGCGCCGCTCACGCGATACATTGCCATAAACGAGTCGTGTTCCAGTACAACGATATTTTATACAATCGTCCCACAACAAAAATCACGCATTTTATACCCTGCAGTTAGTATCCCAGTAAACACAAAACGTTTTCGACATCATTCACAAAAGGTTGTCAGAAAACGTTTAAATGTCGGGTTATATAAAGGGTATATTAAGAGTATAAAACGTTTTAATAACCTTAAAAAACATTTTTTGATAATCTACTGCTCAGCAAACAAAAATGTTTTACAGAAAACGTTTAAATGTCGGGTTATATAAAGGCTGTAAAAACGTTTTAATAACATTCCAAAAACATTCAAGATTGAAAACTTAATTCAAAACATTCTAAACAGAATGTTATTTTGGGGATGAAAAAATATTTTGCGAAAAATGTTTGCCCAAAATATTTTCAATAACGTTTTAAAAACGTTTTCATGACCTTTATATAACCCGACATTTAAATGTTATTAAAAGGTTTTGAAAAAACAAACATTTTAAGAACATTTCTGTGTTTGCTGGGTTCAAACATTTTGACATAATATTATTTAAGTATTGACACAATATTTGGCAAAAATGTTTACAAAAATAGTTTACAATAACATTTTTTGAAAACATTTAAAAATATTGTTGTAGTGTGTTTTCATACAAAACGTTTTAAAACGTTATCATGACCTTTATATAACCCGACATTTGAATGTTATTAAAACGTTTTTACCTAAACCAAAAGCCAAAATATAAAGTTTTTAAAACGTTTTTGTGTTTGCTGGGATGGCTAGTATACTTAAAACAACCCTGGAAAAACAACAAGAGGAAGACAAATACAAGAGTAACAACAATAATAACATTATTTCATGTTTCTCATGCTAAACTGAAAAGAAAGAAGTGAGAGTCGTCAAATATACCTCCATCAAAACGAACTAAAGGGAAAAGATTATAATAATCTTGGTGTTATCACTTTAATAAATCACTAATCGTCATCATCGTCATATCATCATTTATTTTAAACAGTTCGTAGTGTCTGAATATTATAGTGTTATGTATAGAGCACATGCTATCTACTGAAGATAGCTCTAGAAGTAATGTGCTATTTGTTGAAGATAGTCAAGATAACATATTGACCGGGGTATAATACACCAACATTTCGGTCAGTCCGTCACGCCAATCATATCGACGAAGAGATGACATGATTGTGTTATCTACTGAAGGTATCTTCTGGAGATGACGTGTGCTATCTACTGAAGATAGCATTCATAAAAATATATACCTATATTTTTCTTTTCTTGAAAAATAAAAACTTAATAAATTTCCGTGTAGCTACCTATCAAAAACTTGATATCTAAATCTAAAAACTGGCACTCAACTTTCGCACGAACACTCATATAAGATTGAGTATGTTATCAACTCGCCATAGAGTAAACACAGTGCGTAACACAGCCTGTACTTCAGACGACCCCGAATTCTGTAAAGTAGTTCAAGGGCGTCAGGGTTACCAAGACGCGTTTTTGTTCTACCCTGTTTTTCTCTCTTTATTGTGAAATCCTACACTATTCACAACTATTCAAATCTACTAGTTAGCAAATAGAAATTTCTTGCCAAGTTCTTTTCAAGTTGATTTCTTAATCGCAATACCCGAGTGACCCCATAGTTAAGGAATAGAACAGCTCATTGCATTGTGGTGATTCTGGTTGCATGCTATACTATTCGACCTGTCAAGTTCAAAAATGTATGTTTGCTTGTATGTTTGTATGTCTCTGACGAGTTACAATATGGAGGTTAAAAACTCCTTTGTGAATTTACAAAAAAGGACCACTATTGATTTAAAATTCATATTTTAACAGACATAATTGACAAATTCTTGTTTAAGGTAACTTGTAGTTGAGGGATTATGTTACATGTGGCGGGTGGCGTGGCGCCATGGTGGGCTAACACAGGTCCCACGAGAAAGACTGACTATAGTTAAAAAGTTTGAACATCTTTTTTGCTGAAAGGTGTCCCTGAATCCCAGTAGCAAAGCTGATGTCAAAACACTGATTTCTTGTTTGATTGTTTTCTATAAACGAAAAGGAAGTTTACAGAAAAACTTGTCGACTTTGTTGAAGTTTTATCATGAGAGAAGGGATAAAGCACAATCAATTGATAGTGAAAGAAAAGAGTGGCATAGAAACAGACGGGGAAAATGTATAAGAAAAAGAATTGGAAAAAAGTTATAAAAAATTAGAGGACATAGAAAGAAAAATGAAAAAAGGAGAGGGGAAACAACTATAACAACAGGAATAACAACGAATGAAACATCTGCACATTTTATCGCCAATTGTTCAAAGTAGAAATTATTACCGTTTCAACAGTGTCAATAAAAAATTTGATTTGTACAAAATAATAACATGCATGCTGGGGACATTATTTGGTACTTCAAGCTAACCCGAATCTGACGGCATTGACAAGCAACATTGTTACAAGAAGTATATGCATTATTTGCTATCTTCAGTAGATAGCAGATTCCAATTTGTTGTCTTTGATAATCAACATCATGTATCATAAAAGAACAAAGAAGATATAGGCTATATTGAGAAAAATTGAAATACAAATGAAAGAGAGATAAAAGAAATTAGAGGAAAACAAACGAACTGATGACATTAACAAACGATTTTTAAAAAAATCTTCAGTTGTTTTTAGGCTTGCGATATTGCAATCATTTGTTCAAAGTGGAAATTATTAATGTTTCATTGAATTAATGGGTCCCTAACTCTTATTTGATACATCAGGGCAATTGAATTGGTACACCCTAAAGCCAACAACCTTAATATGACAAGTAATACTTTAACAAACATTTCAGTCAATCAAAATACTTAATTCTCTCAAATATTTAGACTTTATGTAAATACATCATTGCTATCTTCAGTAGATAGCAGGTTCTAATGTGTTGTCTTTGCTACTCAGCGCGCTTGACAATTTTACTTTTGTAACCCGACGTGCATAGGCTTCCTCAGTGGCGTAGATTTATTTTCGACATGTGGGTATGTGGTTTGTAAAAGAAATCTGCAGTAGAGAGAATCCAGTCCCTTGAAAGCTAAAATGGTCAAATAAGACGTAAATTTAGACCTAATCAGGTGGAGAAAACAACTATAACAAACAGGACCAGACACGAAAGCGGATGAATTCTCGTCAGGTGTTGTATAACAACCCGGAGTCCGTACCTTCCGATAGTTAATGGTTAAAATGCGACCTGCCAAGTTCAATAATGTGTGTTGTGTGATGTTTGATTATAATTTATATAGGTATTACTAAAATGTATATGACGAGTTACGATATGGATGTTAAAAACTATAGAACCACTACTGATTTCTTGTTTAAGGTAACTTGTAGTTAAATGATTATGTATGGGGCCATGGTGGGCTAAGACAGGTCCCCCGAACAAGACTAAAGTTTGAAAATCGTTTTTGCTAAAAGGTGTTCCTGAATCCCAGTAGCAAAGCTGATGTCAAAACACTGATTTCTTGTTTGACTGTTTTCTATAAACGAAAAGGAAGTTTACAGTAAAACTTATCGACTTTGTTGAAGTTTTATCATGAGAGAAGGGATAAAGCGCAATCGACTGATTAAATAGTGAAAGAAAAGTTTGGCACAGAAATAGACAGGAGAAAATGTATGACAAAAAGAATTGGAAAAAAGTTAGAGGACATGAAAAATGAAAGAAAAGAGAGAGCGAAAACAACTATAACTATTATAACAACAGCAGCAACAACGAATGAAACATCTGCAGTTTTTTTTATCGCCAATTGTTTAAAATAGAAATGATAACCGTTTCAACAGTTTCATTATTTAAAAACTTTGATTTGTATAAAATAATGACATGATGCTGGGGACATTATTTTGTATTCTATTACCTCCACGACCCATTATTCAAAATCGCGCACTGTGATTTGTTGAAACGCGTCACGTGAGAGCCCATTATTCTGCAATAATGGGTCGAGCGCCGTAACACATTCTACGCACAGCATCACGCTTGGTTACGCGTGCAATATTTCCGCGATACGCGCTGTCACTTACGAGTACGCGCTCCACCTTGAAGTAAACAACTTAAAATATTTGTGCCAAAAAATGATATTTTCTCTATAAATCGCACTATTTTATGGTAATAGAATAGAAATAAAGGGTGCAGCATTATCCTTTACACGCAAATAATGTGTCCTCGGCAGTATAAACGTTTAAATAATGGGTTCGGCTGCGCCTCACCCATTATTTACGTTTTTACTGCCTCGGACACATTATTTGGGTGTAAAGGATAAAGCATTACCCTTTATTTCTTAATTTCAAGCCAGCAGCATTGACAAGCAACACTGTATAACAAGAGGTATCGTGTGCATTATTTGCTATCTTCAGCCTAGCAGATTACAGTTGTCTTTGATAATCATAAACGAACAAAGTAGGAATATAATTATGAGAAAAATAGAAATTCAAATGAAAGAGAGAAAAAGGAAATGAGAGTAAAACAAACGAACTAATGACATTAGCAAACGAACAATCATTTTATCTTCTTGTTTTTAGGCTTACGATATTGTAATCATTTGTTATTTATTTATTTATTTATTTTATTCATATTTATCCAGGGTAGCCAAATTCAGCCGATAGCTGGTCTTACATGGGGCCCTGCAATACATTTGCATAACATTAAAAGGCAACAATTTTCAACATGCAATTTATATAAAGTATACAACAATTAGATACAAAATTAAAATACAGAAATATATACAATTTTCAAAGTAGAATAGAAATACATCATTAACAAGTACATGCTCAATTTTTTTTAAAGACTTGAATCTTTGCTTGAAAGTCGGCACATTTATAGAACTTCTTACATCATACTCAGTTTATTCCAAACCTCAACCCCACTGTATGAAAAAGATGATTTAAAGTACCCAGTGTCATAACCATTTGTGCAAGGCGGTAGAGCCAATAAATTGGACGCAGCTTGTCTGGTGTTCACATTATGTTTTTCATGTTCAAAGTATGTTTCATTGAATTAATGGGTCCCTAACTCATATATTTGATACATGAGGGCAATTGAATTGGTACACCCTAAAGCCACCAACCTTAATATGACAAGCAACACTTTAACAAATATTTCAGTCAACATGGTCAATCAAATTACTTAAATCTCTCAAATATTTAGACTTTATGTACATCATTGCTATCTTCAGTAGATAGCAAGTTCCAATGTTTTATCTTGACTACTCAGTGCGCTTGAAAACTCTACTTTTGTAACCCATGCATAGCTTCTTCAGTGGCGAGATTTATTATCAACATTGGGGGTATCTGCAGTAGAGAAAATTCAGTCCATTGAAAGCCAAAATGGTCAAATATGACGTAAATTTAGGCCTAATCAGGGGGAGAAAACAACTAACAAACAGGACCAGACACGAAACAATCAGGAGTCCGTACCTTCCAATAGTTAATGGTTGAAATGCGACCTACCAAGTTCAATATTGTGTGTTTGATTATAATAAACTAGATTTCGCGGTTCTCGGGTCGGGCGCTTCTCGTGATAGGCTTATTTTTAATTACCCAAACCCGTTACCCATATACCTGCCCTGACTTTTTAAACTACTATGAAATGCGTCTCTCAATGATCAAGACCCAACTTTTCACAACTTAATCAACTCTTCCTAGTCACACTGTAATGCTTTGCCGATGCGCGCACTGTACTCCGCGCACACTCCCGTTGATACTCCGCGATAACGCAGCGTGAGCACGCGATAGTGCACCGCGCGGACGCGAACGCGATAGCGCGCGGACAATATTAGTATTACGATTTCGCGGTTCTCGGGTCGGGCGCTTCTCGTGATAGGCTTAGAGGTTAATAACTGCGCATCGGTTATTTGGAGGGCATTGTGAAAAATCTAAACATTTTGCCTTTGGAACCGAGGAATATCCCGAGGGGCGCAGCCCCGAGGGATATTCCGAGGTCCAAAGGCAAAATGTTTAGATTTTTCACAATGCCCGACATATAACCGATGCAAAGTTATTAACCTCATTCATAACCGTCACTTTGATCTTTTAACTTTACAAAATAACACAAAATTTTCCTCAAAAGTTTGTAAAAATAAACAAATTTTACATCTTCCTTTCCCAAAATCGATCAGGCTAAAACAAAACGACCAATAACAAAAGTGCGTATCAGAATCTGTGCAAATATGGTAGCGGGCAATCCAAATACGGCAGCCAGCGCGCGCGCAGTTCGTTGGACGCACAATACGGCGCACGCAGAAGTCAATTGTGTGCGACATTGGAACAACTACGCATTTTGCGGTCAATTGTGAGATATTAATGACCTCGATTTGCGTTCGCGTTTTCACAAATAATAAGATATGATTGGATCGCACGCATCGCGTTTATTAATGAGGTTATGAATCTTACTATAAATAGGGGAATGTTGTATGTATCTATGTGGTTTATGTAAAAGGCTCCGTCAGTTTCGATCCAAATGTCGCCAAATTCATACGGGAGATCGAGGAATATACGGGAAATTGCCTCGACTTTATTTGGTTGAAATCGGTCAAGAATTGGCCTCAAAATCAGTGAAAATGTGGTCCGTTGCTATGCTGGGTAAACAAAAAACGAGTCAGTTGTTAAGCTAGCCATGCGAGTCGTACGGGCGTATCCATACCGTGGAAACATGGCATGTTGCCTCAGGGGATCGACGCTAAGTCAGGTACCGCGTGAGCAAACTCAAAAATAGCGCAAAAGCGCGAGCGTACACAAAAGAAACTTCGCGCGTAAGATAAGCGATGTAGCCAGGCCTGGACGCTGTACCGGCGTCAGCTGAATTCGAGTACGCTTAGAGGGCACAGGCATGGAAAATTCCAATCTGTGTATTAATAATCTAAGGGCGTATCTAATGCCAAGCCGCTCGCGTAGCGCAGCGATACCGCGCGGGTAACGCAGCACTACGCCATGCCGCGCGTAAACGACGCAGAGTCACGTAATGAATGATAATACGGGTGAACGACCGTAGGCGTAATAAATACGGGGAAAAGATGTGTGTTAAAAAGTACAAACAAGTTACAACATGAAGAGGTAGGCCTAAAGTAATTAAAAAAGAAAACAAAATGAGGACAAACAGGTACGAGTATGTGGGTTATAGTTAGTCACAGTAAGAAAATGAAAACGGGAATAAAATAGGCTAAAGAAGGAAAGAAAGAAACTAATCAGGAAATCTAAAAAAAAAAAAGCTATAATAAAATTAGATAATTTAAATAAAAAAGCTATTAAACTGAGGACAGAACTAAATAAATAACATGAAAACGGGAAATCACAAGCTAAGCAGTAAATAAACGGAAGCCAACAGGGAAATGTAAGAAAGGACAGATTTAGAAAATAACGGGAACGGGATTGAGTAAATAGAAAACATGGTAACGGAAATTCGCAAGCTTAGCAGCAAAAAGTTTTTAAAAAATGGAACAAAATTGGCCCATGTAGAAGAAACTAAAAAGAAAGAAGCTAAAATGGAAACTTAGGCTTAACGAGGGTCAGACTCAGATGAATAAAATTGACCTTTTCAATGATTCTACCTGTTCAGTAATTCCTCCTGTTTTAGTGAACGCTCCCATTTACTCACCTAGCGGGGACCCGCGCGTAGCGCGGGTGTCCCGCTAGTTATTTCTAATTACCCAAACCCGTTACCCATATACCTGCCCTGACTTTTTCAACTACTATGAAATGCGTCTCTCAATGATCAAGACCCAACTTTTCACAACTTAATCAACTCTTCCTAGTCACACTGTAATGCTTTGCCGATGCGCGCACTGTACTCCGCGCACACTCCCGTTGATACTCCGCGATAACGCAGCGTGAGCACGCGATAGTGCACCGCGCGGACGCGAACGCGATAGCGCGCGGACAGAGGACGGACACGCCGTTATTAGTATTAAGATGTATGTACCACTAATGTATATGACGAGTTACATGTATATGGAGGGTAAAATCTATATTGCACTTTCACAAAAAAGGACCACTACTGATCTAAAATTTTTGTTTAAGGTAACTTGTACACTCTAATGACAGCCTATTCATTTTTTTGAATAGAAAGTCTATTCATTTTTTTTTTAATAGAAACTCATCAATTTGAATAGATCCCTTATCATTTTTAAATCGAATCATATCGTTTGATGCGATTTAGTATCAACATCGCAGAAAACTTTGAATCGACACACTTATCAAAATGACGTCAACGATAATGAGGGATTTCATTGGTCAAAAGTACGCACGCTGCTGTATCCGGGGTCTTGGTCGGCCGCCATTATACATTTGTACAGTACGGTGGGGACATAGGCACTAGTAAGAAATCCACTTTTATTGATATATTAATCTAGCATCTGTATTTTTGTGTTCATTATGTTTTAAAAGTACGTTAGAATCTCAGTTGAAATAATAGGAAACAAAACCACGGGTGAAGAACACAGGGCAAACGCTATTTAACACCATAGATTTTATATTTTCAAGCAAATACATTATAATTTTCTGCCATCCTCTTTTAAGACCGTAATTTTATAGATAATATCTGTAATACGTGTCACCATCCTATCAAATACACTCGATGGCTATTTAACACCGCAGTGTTGAGTCGTATAGTGTTCCTCTCTTAGCGTGAAGCGGACAAGAGATGACGCATTTCCCCAAATTAACATGACTAGAATTTTAACCAGATTCTAGTCAAATAGATTCAAATAAATTGAATGGATTCTAATCAACTGCAACTAGTAAACTATTCATTTTTTGATATATTACGTATTATTTTGATAAGGATCAAATAAAATTTGAATAGTTATCTAATCATTTTGATTAGATAACTTGTAAAAAATGATTAGTTCCCTCATCAAATATTTGATTAGACTCTCCGTATCATTTTGATTAGATTCTAGTAAGTCACCTATCGATACGGCAGTCTAATCAAATTTGATTAGTTTCTAATCATTTTTGATTAGTTTGTTTTAAGAGTGTAGCTAAATGATTATGTGTGTTAGACATGTCCCCCGAGAAAGACTAGAAAGTTTGAAAATCTTTTTTGCTGAAAGGTGTTCCTGAATCACAGTAGCAAAGATGTATGTCAAAACACTGATTTCTTGTTTGATTGATCTCAAATCCCACGAGAAAGACTACGAGAAAGACTGTTAGTTATGCAATAAGTATTCAAATCATTTTAGTTGAAAAGGTGCTCCAGAATTCCGGTGTAGCAAAGCTGATATGTCAAAACACGGATTTCTTGTTTGATTTTTTTTCTATTTAAACGAAAAAACTTGTTGGGTTTGTTAAAGTTTTATCATGACAACAGTGAGAAAAGGGATAAAGCGCGATCTACAGATTGAAAGAAAAGAGGGCCACAAAAACCAAAAAAAGGGTGAGAAACTGTATAGAAGAGAAATAGGGAGAACAATTGAGAAAATAAAGTCAATGAGAAAAAAGAGAAGCAAAAATTAAACATTAATAAAAACAAATGAAAACTCTCTAAATTTTTATCAATTGTTATTTTAGGCTTGTAGAAATCATTGCTTTCTTTGAATAAGTGGATTACTAACTCTAAAATACTTTTCATTATAGTACCAACTGCCGTAACAAGCAGCAATATAGCAATTGTCTTTAATACAAAAATGCCATGATCTAAATCATTTAGATTGATATATGTATAATCATTGCTATCTTCAGTAGATAGCAGATTGAAGTCGGATCTTTTTGCTTAAAAGTATGTCAAACGAGTACTAGGCCTAAAATCTTCAAACCAAAGGTTCCAAGTAGACGCTAAAAAGGTTCTTAAGCTCTCCTAGTAAATAGAACCTAATAGTTCTACAAAGAACAAAAAAGGTTCTGCAAAGGCTAGAAAGAACCCTTTTAGACATGGAAAAGGTTCTGTAGAGATAATCATTTTGGGGATCTTGTGGAATTCCTAGAAACTTTTTCCTAACAGTGTTTCATACTTTTCTAATTGGTACAAAACCATAAAATATGTGCATAGTAGCGCAGTAATTTGCAATGGCAGTAATCATGGTAATTCGTAACTATTTATATGAAGGAGGAAAAAACAATCCAGTCACAAAATGCTGATGAAATCTCTTCCGGATTTGTTTCTGGATATCAAACCAAAAGGCTGCATATTCCACTAGTCAATGACTGCTATTCGAAGCTATTCGACCTGATAAGTTTAACATTGTATATATTTGCATGTGCAATGTCGCTGACAATTTATCATGTTATCATGTTATGGAGGTTAAAAATTCCTTTCTGAATCTAGAAAAAATGACTACTATTGACCTATCAACATGAATTCATATTTTAACATTATGAATAAAAATATACAATACATATAATATATACTGAATAGAGAAAAGAGAAGGACAGATGGTAGAGATAAGAAAGTTAAATGATAATAATAAAAAACAAACAAACAAATAATTAACAAACAACAACAGCTACAACAAACAAAAACGTATTTATCTTGAAACTTGTCTACAGTTACAGCACTTTATGTATTTGAAGTAGAAATGTTTACTATTTCATTGAATTAATGTATCCCAAATATGAATGAGGATTTTTTTTTGTATTTCCTTGTAGCATGGTAAGTTGTAACGAGGGTTTTACTTGTCTAAAACATCAGACTATCAATGTACATGTGCATGTTAACATGTGTATTTTTGCCATCTTCAGTATAGATAGCAATTTTGTCAACCACGACGCCTTTTTCTTTTAATTCTATTATTTGGCTAGCAGCACTTTTTCACTTTTTTGTTTTTGCTATCTTCAGTAGATAGCAAAGAAAGAAAGAAAGAAAGTATAAATGCGACATTATATCGATATTACAAATTGACTAAGCGCAACAAGTTCTGATATAACCGAATTACATCACATATGACAAGAAGTTGGATGATGAAAATTTAATTAGAAAAAATATAATAATCTAAGGAGTGCGCAGCCTATAATTATAGTTAATTCAATTAAAATTTCACGCTCACTGGCCAATAAAATTGACTGAAATAAATTTGACGCCCCACCTTATAATTTAAAAAAAAAATGTTTTGGGTTGACTGTGTAAAACTGTTGAAGAATGATTAACATGTGGGATGTTATCGTCATAACAATTTATAAATAAACAGCGAAATTTATAGAATAAAAATGAACCAACATGCAACAGCCAAACAGCATCAACATTCATTAATTTTTCGCTGATGACAGATTCCTAAAATGTGAATGTAGTCAGGGATGCAGTTATGTGTCCGAACAGGTTATCTTTTATATTTAATGAGTTTGGGTTTTTTTTTCAAACCTGATTTTGGTTTGACATATTTGCATATAATTATGTCCCAACTTACATAGGCCTACACTTAACATGGTTGCAGCCAAATTCATTGTGTTTTTAGCACTACGGAGCAATTTTGAATCAAAGTCATAATTAAGACTCCCCCATAGAACACCACAGTTAAACAGTTCAGATAGTAAGACAGCAAGTGGGCCTAAAGTGTTAAAAAATTTTCGGCCTCAATTTGGCTTAATATATATAAGGGGAAAAGTCAAGCCAACGGCTTTATTTTGAGAGTAAACCATAAATATCAACATAATTAATGAATCATATACCAAAATGAAGCTTAGACCCTCAGCTCAGCCAGATCTGACCCCCGAATATGGGAGTGCTTCTATTACTTTTTGACCTGTTTCCATGTCAACCATGCCATGAAGATTTATATTGGTCAATCAATTTTTTTCTGAATCTTCACATCAAAAATGAAAATCTGTCAATGGTATTCTAACTTATTCTTTCAATTAGATTACAAAAATTATTGCCAATTCGAATTCTATTCAAACTTTGTTTGGTTGCCATAGTGTCAAAACTAAAAAAAACACCCAATTTTTCATGAAAATGGTTGTCTTTCATTAATTTTATATAGGCCTACGATTTGTTATATTACCCAATTTTTCCCAATATCGTCAATATATATTAGCAGGTATGTTGAAAACTAACTTTTTTGAACCAAAATCTGCTTTATATTGATGACGTCACATAAAACGTAAAAATTGTCATTTGGGAAAAAAAGGTTTATTTAAGCCTCGTATATAGGCCTACCATCATCATTTCCATGCATATATTTTTAGTTTCAAACAACTATTCAGAATTTTGATACTAGAGTCAGCTTTAATTGCCGCTTGTTTTGTGAGAAGTATCCTTTTTCGGGTAAAAACTGAATTGCAAGTATAATATTTCTTGTGCAAAACCTCGTTGCAGAAGAGTAGGGTGAAAAATAAACTCACAGTGCCTTCCAATGTGTGTAAATTAAGTTCATTATTTGATTCGTGATTGTTTAAAACTATATATGCATGGAAATGATGATATAGGCCTATACCCCCATGGCAAATACTAAATACTTTATTCTACATAAATAAACTTTTTTCCCAAAAATGTGAAAAATAAACTAGGGACCCTAGAATGAAATAGCAAAATTTTATTCTGTCGGTCCGTGTCGCGTCACTTCCGGTTGATGATGTTCGAGTGAAAGCAAGTCCCTGATTCGATTTTTGTTGATGATTTCTGTCATTGGTGTAATGTAAATTTCGATCGCAAATAGTCAGTGGAATCAAACAACCGTTTCTAAGTCTTCAGAGTGAAAGAAACTTACTTGATTTACCGTTTATATACTGACAAACTTAAAATTAAATTCCATGGTCGAGTGTCGTTTTTCCCGAAATTGAATGTCACTCCAGCAACATCGCTATGTAGCCTCCTTCACAGCCGGTTTCTGTTGTTCACAACAAACCGTGAGCCACATGCAGTTTGGGCCCGAGACTAGCACAGGCGTTTCGCGCATCCAGATGCCCACTGGATGCCCACTGGTGGTCCACTGGATGTGACATCCGGTGTCACTCCGGTTTAGGCACATCCAGTTGACAACCAGATGTTGACATCTGGTGTGACACTAGATGTCAATATGTGGTGGACTGCTAGTATTGGAAATCAAGCGGACCACCAAAAGTGTGCATCATGTTGTCTGCTGTTTGCATACATTAGGTGGCCTGCTTGATGTGGTTATTTGGAAAGCTAACACAACAATGATGCCATATTTGGGCATACCAATTCTCATTTACAAGTCACGTGACCAAAATCTTAGCTAAAACGTCAAAAAACCATGATTTTTGTGATTTTGATGAAAATCAATGGGAAAAAAGGTTTTGAATAAGTCTAACTCCGTTATTTTTTTAATCTTGGATCTGAAACTTTGCAGATATATCAAGGTTGATAAAAACTTACCATATAAAGTAACATAAAGTGAATCTTATATTTTCACTATCTTCTGTTGTCATGGTAACATGTTTAAAATCCACAGATTTGGTAAAAAATGAGTCTAACTCCGTTATTTTTAGAACCTCGAACCTGAAACTTTGCAGGTGTGTCAAGGTTGATAAAAGCTAACCATATATAGTAAAATATAGTGAAACATATATTTTCGCTATCTTCTGTTGCCATGGTAACGTGTTTAAAATCCACAGATTTGGTAAAAATGAGTCTAACGTCGTTATTTTAAGAAACTCGAACCTGAAACTTTGCAGGTGTGTCAAGGTTGATAAAAGCTAACCATATATAGTAAAATAAAGTGAAACATATATTTTCGCTATCTTCTGTTGCCATGGTAACGTGTTTAAAATCCACAGATTTGGTAAAAAATGAGTCTAACACCGTTATTTTTAGAACCTCGAACCTGAAACTTTGCAAATATGTCAAGGTTAATCAAATCTAACCATAAACAGTAGAATAAAGTGAAACACGTGTTTTCGTGATTTCCTGTTGCCATGGTAACGTGTTTAAAATCCACAGATTTGGTAAAATGAGTCATAACTTCGTTATTTTAAGAAACTCGAACCTGAAACTTTGCAAATATGTCAAGGTTGATAAAATCTAACCATAAACAGTAGAATAAAGTGAAACACGTATTTTCATGATTTCCTGTTGCCATGGTAACGTGTTTAAAATCCACAGAGTTGGTAAAAAATTAGTCTAACTCCGTTATTTTTAGAAATTCGAACCTGAAACTTTGCAGGTGTGTCAAGGTTGATAAAAGCTAACTATATATATAACTATATAAAATAAAGTGAAACATATATTTTCGCTATCTTCTGTTGCCATGGTAACGTGTTTAAAATCCACAGATTTGGTAAAAAATGAGTCTAACTCCATTATTTTTAGGAATTCGAACCTGAAACTTTGCAGGTGCAAGGTTGATAAAAGCTATACATATAGTTTTAAAAAAAGTGAAACATATATTTTCGCTACCTTCTGATGCCATACACAATGTCAACACCCTATATTATAAATATTTTTTTCATACAGCTCCATACTCCATATATTGTTGACATGGATAAAGAAAGTTTACATATGCATTGTGACATAGACTTGTGATTGAATATATTCTATACAACACCTGGATCTTAGGTGAATGGGCTAAATGTTCCTTTATATAATTGTAATTCTCAAAATGAAATATATCACAATTTCAACCTGCGATTTAAAAATTGTTACGCATAAAATGCAGTAAAAATATTTCCAGAGCCAACAACAATGGCCGCTAATTAGTGTATTTAATTTCAAGTTAGTGTATTAAAAACAAAACCTGGGTTTTACCTGAAAACAAATCGAATTTCCTTGTAATAGCAACACTACATGTGGTACTAGAGCATGTACGCAAATCGTAATAATATGTAGAATAGAAACTTGGTGGTATCTCATATGATAAGTCGTATGATGCTTAGCCTGAGTCGCTCGGCCTATCTCGAACAAAATCGCCATGCGTAGCTATTGAAAAACGAGAGGATTCGCCGTACTATCACGGCAATTTTTGGCATGAAGATATAGAGATGATGACGCTGTGCCATGGTAACGTGTTTAAAATCCACAGATTTGGTAAAAAATAAGTCTAAAAGAGGAACAAGATCAAAACGCTCATCAGAAAAGTTTCCAAGTTCTTAGAACCGAAATGTCATCGTAATCGACCAGTAGTGATTGACGAAATTGAAGCCTCATTCAAATACATGTAGCTATATTTTTTTAAAGTAGGCCTACACGGCTTTCGGCTGAACCACTAACAGGCTATGTTAGTACATCTATGGCAATGACTGTGGGTAATGACAAAGGTACCAAGATTTGAATTTTGATCATTTTAACGATCATAGGCCTACCCCGGGGTGGTGCACTATAGGTGGGGGCCAAGATATTTTGGCAGGGGAATGGGGGGGATTTTTTGGCAGGTCGGTAGGGGAAGGGACAAACGATTTTTGGCAGGTTGAGGGGGGGGGGGCAAGTAGGGAGGTAAATAAGGATAATTTATTGGGTGGGCGATTAGGGAAAATAATTTACTGGGTGGACAGCTGAAATTAATGGCATCCATACGTTTGCATTTTCTGAAATTTAGACCTAGGCCTATTTCAGTGGCGTTCCGCGGCCGATCCTACCCGGGGGGCTGCGGAAAAGATCAACTTTGACGCCCGCTTCATCAACATCCCGAAAAGGTTGACCCATTTTATCGGTGGTTTGAAAAAGTGAAGAGCAAAAAAAAAAAAAAAAGGGGGGGGTTATAGGCATTCGCTAGCTAAAAGCCCAAAATTGTATGTATTGTTCAAATTTTTAAAACATTTTTCATAATTTCTACACCCTTTTTTGTTTAATGATTCTTTTTTACCGCTCCTTCTTCCAACGCCCCTTCGTTTTTGCCGCCCTGCTCACGCCCCCAAAGCCCCACAAATATGCGCATGTATGTGACAAAAAAACAACAAAACAAAACAAAAAACAGCTCAAATTTGGTGTAAAATTTGGATTTTACCACTCCCTAAATGGACATTTGGTGGCTCTTTCCATCATATTTCCTCAACTGGAATAGGTCATTCGTGATTTTGCTGTGAACCAACAATCACAGTGCGGGTTCCGCTCCAAGCGATCAACAATTGACATGATCGTCTCGCTGCGGCAACTGCAAGAAAAATGCAGAGAGCAGCAACAACCCTTTACCTGGCATTCATTGATTTGACCAAGGCGTTTGTTCTTGTTAGCAGGGATGGTATATTCAAGATGCTTCCTCAGATTGGCTGTCCACCCAAACTACTCAGCATAACTCGTTCTTTCCATGATGGGATGATGATACATACAGTCCAGTTTGATGGCTCAATGTCTGAAGAATTTGGTGTCAAAAGTGGAGTAAAGCAAGGCTGCGTACTCGCACCAACACTGTTTGGCATTTTCTTTCCAACTACTCAAGCACGCCTTCAAGTCATCCACAGAGGGAGTGTATCGTCACTCACGATCTGACGGTAAACTCTTTAACATTGCACGCCTGAAGGCCAAGACCAAAATAAGGGAAGTACTGCATGATTAGAGACATGCTATTTGCTGATGATACTGCGATAGCTGCCCACTCTGAAGTTGAGCTACAGTAACTGATTTTTTATTTGGCATCACAGTGGCAGCCTAAGTTGGTCCAATATAGGCCCAATATTTGGTCCAAGCCCAATCTTGGGCCCATGCGCAAATGATATTGGGCCATTATTGAACATACATCGGGCCACCATCGGACCAATATCGCCATGGGATAATAGCTCCACCATCAATCCACATCATCAGTGATCAGCAACTTGAGGTAGTTCATCAATTCACCTACCTATAGGCTCTACAGCCACAGACAATGATCTATCTCTGGATGATGAGCTCAACAAAAGGATCATTAAGGAGGTCTCTACTCTCTCCAGGTTATCTAAGAAAGTATTGGAGAACAGCTCACCAATACAATAAAAAATGGAGGTCTACAAGGCATGTGTAATCAGCACCCTCCTCTATGGTAGTGAATCATGGACGACCTATAGCTGCAAGTATTTCACTTGAGATGTCTACGCCGCATTCTTGAAATCTCCTGGAAACACAAGGTCACAAACAATGAAGTCATGCCCAAGGCGGGTATCCCATCAATGCGGGTATCCCATCATTGCTACTATGTCAACGTCGCCTTCGAAGGCTAGGACATGCGAGTCGAATGGAAGATGGTCGCATTCCCAAGGATCTCCTCTACGGAACTATCATCAGGACACAGAAGAAAAGGTCGATCGCTACTCCGCTTCAAGGATAAGCACTTGACATGAACTGGGTCAACTGGGAATCTATTGGTAGTGTCGGGATCGGAAAACTTGGAAGCAACATCTCTCTGATGGCCTGAAAAGAGGAGAAGACCTCATCCAGAATGCTGCTGCTGATGATGACAAACGAGCAAGGCGCAAAGCCAGTCAGTGAGGCACATTCAAACCAACCCTACCAGATGCACCAGTCTTCATATGTCAGGTCTGCAATAAAATCTGCCATTGGTCTATTCAGCCACACAAGACGACGCTTTTCAACCACCTCAGACAACGCTACTCCATAGTCTGCGAGGACTGACCGATGCCAACAACAACAAAAAACAATCTTATTATAATGTCCGTTTTATTTCAACAAGTATTCAAATTAATAAGATGTTGACCTTATTACTTGACAAGATCATCCATTTTACTTTGACAAGATTCTGTTATGTCCCCCTCTGGCAAGAATTATTCTAATTTGATTTCTTTTTTGGTTATAGGCCTATTTGATAAGTTGGATCATTTTTGACAAGAATCCTATTAATTTTTTAAGATGACAATTAATTGACATGTCAAATATTAAACTTGAGTTTCTGGTCATTTTGATGAGAATGCTCATAAATAAACTTTAAATAAAATTTTTACCAGGTAGAAAAGGTGATACCGGCCGGGATCGAACCCACGACCTTAGGTTTACGGGACCTGTGCCTTAACCACTGGCCCAAGGGAGCTTCCTGATTAAGCAAATTGTTCGTTTTGATAAAACAATTCAAATAAGGATAGGATTGCACCATCTAAGAAGATGTTTTGTTACCTAGGTAACACAGAAAAAATTGAAACAGATTTTTTAAACTGTGAGAAATCAACCTATGAAATTGGGTAAAGTTGTTTTTGGACCACACTGTAAAGTGCATACATTGTTGTTGTCGTGGAATGTTAGTTAAAAGTGTTTTTTCTTGACATTTCTTGACCTATTTTCAACATGATATACACATAGCAGCATTTTCATTTTGTGGCAACAGTAGGATTAGGCATATCTGTTCATAACATCCTTTATCTATGCATTACAATATTTTTATTGACGGCACTGAACTTGTTAAAGTAACTCATACAACATTTTTGGGTGTTATTCTTGATGAATCTCTTACATGGTATGCTCACAATTCTTATGTTACCAATATTGTTTCAAGGTATAGTGGAATTCTGTATCGTCTTAAGCATATTCTTTCGTGTAATACGTTATTTACCTTGTACAATACACTTGTTGTACCCCATTTATACTACTGTAATATAATTTGGGCAGATCCCAACAATTGTAATTTGAATTCTATTTTTGTTAAACAAAAGAGGATTATCAGGTTATGTACTAATTCAACCTGGTTAGCCCACACATCGCCTTTATTTTCTCAGCTAAATACTTTGAATATTTTTGACATTCATAAACTCATCAAAGCTTTATTTATGTATAATTTCAGTATTAACAACATGCCGTCTAATTTTTTCAAATTACTTCGTTAAAAATATGGCCATCCATAGTTATTCCACTCGTTCATCCCATTGTTTTCGTCCTGCAATATTCAAATATGATTTGGCTAGAAACACTATTAGGAGGCAGGGTCCATTGCTTTGGAATTCTATCCCCGACGTAATCAAAATGGCTTTGTCTCCTAATTCTTTTAAACGCAACTATAAAGATTACTTAATTTCTTCATACTCATAGATATATTGTATTCAGAATTGTATCATAATATTGTAAGTTGAACTTAAGTTAACATATACATACTTCTATCCCTCTCCATAATTTTCCTTAAATGCCATTGCCAACGTCTTTGTCTGTCTGCACTAGTACTGTCAGTCTGCCGTTTTTCACCCCGTCTTTGTCTGTTGTTTGTAAGCGTCTTTTCGTTTTTGCACTGAGGGCAATCACGCCCGCAATCACGTCTTTCGAGCTTTGCTCTTGTGATTGTCCTACCACCCTTTTCTCTATATTTTGTTCCCTATATGATATGATGATGGTGAAATAAACTTGAACTTGAACTTGAACTTGAATAAGATGCACTCTGTAGCTTTTCGAGGATTAGAAATAATTAATTTACTAAAACTATATCATTTTTTTTAAACAATAGGCCTCATGGCCGCAGCTAGAGGGGAGATAAGAGGGGAGATGGGGGGCTGTGGCTGAGACCTCCCTTGTCAAATCTGTCAGCAAAATCGTTCCGTTCTCGGTAAATCGCAGAGGAGAGGAGAGGCTGCGCTCGCAACATACGAGGGGCGGTCAATAAGTTCGTAG
Organism: Amphiura filiformis; assembly: GCF_039555335.1. Taxonomy (NCBI): domain Eukaryota; kingdom Metazoa; phylum Echinodermata; class Ophiuroidea; order Amphilepidida; family Amphiuridae; genus Amphiura; species Amphiura filiformis. Next base: position 37,793,450 of record NC_092634.1, on the reverse strand, counting down.
AACAAGGTACTTGAAAGAGTACTAACCAAATTATTTCTATCTCACTCTTGAGCATGATCACTGCAAACCTTAATGCACCCGTTGCAATTTTTCTGGAAGCCTTCTATGTCAAAAAAATGGAAGTCTTCCGATAGCTCCTTGAGCACTCTTCAGTGAAGGCTCACCAGCATTGATCACCAGCAAACCTGATATTATGAAGCTAGGACTTAAAATTCTAAAATAGGTTTCACTAACTGGAGGCCATGCCTGAACCACAATATGGTTACTTTAATTAACTGACCCCTCTGTCGTGAATGGCAGCTTGACAAACTGAGAATAGCGTACAGGACACAATCCGAGAACAGTCACATTCCTATTATCAACCTTCTTCACATGAGCTCACATGATGGCTTGCCTCAATTTTGCTATATCAAAATTGTATGATATATGCCTATGATTGTACTTTCATTCGGCAAATGATCTGCCATCAAGACTCTCCCTGGATCTCAGAAACGGCGATGAAGACCTTGCACTATGGTGACCGAGTGATGATCTTCTTAGGTGTGGGAGATCCAGGTGCTTCCACTAAATGCTCTCGTAATTCCAGTGATTAATGTATGTTTTATCACCTTTAGCCACATATAGATTAAACTTGCCTCGGTCCTCATTCTAAGTGTAGAGAAGGTGTGGACCTCAATATGTCAATTGGTATCAAATTTGTACATGAAGATTCTGAGACCCCATCTAGAAGACACCCTGGAATACCCAATGTTAATGGATTAATGTTGAAAACACATTCAACAGAGTTGTCATATTTTGTGGCTATCTCATCTTTCTTTTTTTGCTCTTTATTCATTAACAATACCACTGTACCAGCACGTATATCGTTAGTGGTAACGTCAGCAAGTCTTTTGGACCTTGGATGATCTTCAAGGACGCTCATTCCATTCTTGAACTCTAAGAACCATTTCGTTGCTGTTGAATATCAAGGACTTCATTACCATTTACAGCAACTTTACATTGTTAAATTTCATTTGAGTTTTCACCGCCGCCGTTCGAATAAATTTCCATAATGACCCTGTATTCACTTCTGGTAGTACCTGTGAATTCATGGAGGTTGGCTTCCTCTGAAGAGTGTCCTGTCCACATACAGTGATGCAAAAATCTAATGCAGTAATGTTTTGAAGGAACAAGCTTTCAAATAATACCGTGCGACAAAGTAGCATACCGAGTTCTACGAACTTTTTGACCGCCCCTCGTACATCTAGATCATTTAAAGTTTGCAATTTGGGATGGGGATTTGGGATTTGGCATGTTCAAGGGGTGGTTCCCCTTAGTACTAGCTAAACAACATATAGCTTTTATAACACTGGGAACCACCCCTGGAGACTTGGAGAGCGGAAAACATCAAAAATTATTAAAATTTCCAAAATAACAATCCATGAAAACAAAGATCAATCAATGCATTTGGCTAATGAAAGTAGATTCCCAGTTTCCCGTTACCCTACTCCGCTCAAAACAATTTGCTGGTAAAATATTTCATTTTTTTGAATAAAATGTTGATTTGTAACAAACTTTAACATAAAAATAAATAATTGTGGTTTTAAATATATCATAAATCTCTTTCTGATGATTTTCAGGGATTATCTTTGCAGTAGGAGCATGGTATAGGGCCTATGGTTAATAATGAATTAATAATGAATACGTACTCAATTCTCTGTTCCACATGTTTTGATCTGCACTGATCTCATCCCGTAAAAAATACTGTGAAACTTTTGATTAATCACCTTCATGTGGTTGTAAACTACATCTGTAAACTACAAACTGTGATTTATAACATGTATACATGGGTATAGTTATTGGTTTACACCTGTAACAGATGCAATAATGAAATGGTATAAAATAATGAATAATGAAATGTTCACCTACACAGTCATGAAAAATTATGTAACGGGAAACTGGGCATTGACTTTCATTAGCCTTAAAAATAGTACCAGCTGAAAAACATGGAGCCAACAACACTGGGAACCACCCCTATATATTATTAATATTTGTTCAAAAAAATAATTTGCAACATCGAGAATAACAAAATCCATTAAAACAAAGATCTAGCAATTATGCATTAGTATAGGCCTACCAGTTAAACAACATGGAGCCAATAACACCGGGAACCACCACTGGAACGTGGAAACCATCAAAAAGAAGATTTTTTTTTGTTCCAAAAATAATTTGCAACATCAAAAATAACAAAATTCATGAAAAAAGATCTTGAAGCAACGCATTATAGTACCAGCTAAACAACACGGAGCCAATAACACTGGGAACCGCTACTGAAACGAGGAAACCGTCAAAAAGTATATTTATTGATAAAAAAAAAATTTGCAACATCCAAAATAACAAAAATCCATGAAAACAAAGATCAAGCAATGCATTAGTAATAGCTAAACAACTTGGAGCCAATAAAACCGCGAACCACGAATGGAAAGTGGAAACCATCAAAAAGTAGATTTTTGTTTAAAAAATAATTTGTAACATTCAAAATAACAAAACCCATGAAAACAAAAGATCCACCAACGCATATACGTACTATCCAAACAACACAGTGTTAGAAAAGAAAAGAAAATGGGAACCACCACAGGAGCCATCTGGAAATTAAATCGGCCAAAAACTTAAAAAATATATATCATGCCAAAAATATTTTTGATGACTGCATGTAGATGTGCACGGTATGTCTACATCTGCAGTGCAATCGCATGTATGCAATCATAATGCTAGCAGATGTCTACATCTGAATTCTAACTACGTGTGAACATCTGTCAGCATACCTGTTGTCCACATCAGGTAGGCCACCAGATGTCACCACATCCTCATGTCCACCTGGTGCAGCTGCATCCAGTTGCCCACTAGATGTTGCCGCAACCGGTGGGCAACTAGTGGTGCACCTAGTTGCCCACCGGATGTCGTGACATCTGGTGGGCAACTGGATGCGCGAAACGGCTGTGAGAGATAGCCCGGATGTCCGACCGACAGAATAACCGGTCCTCTTATTCTGTCGGTCGAACATCCGGGCTATCTCTAGTCTCGGGCCCAAACTGCATGTGGCGCACGGTTTGTTGTGAACAACAGAAACCGGCTGTGAAGGAGGCTACATAGCGATGTTGCTGGAGTGGCATTCAATTTCGGAAAAAAACGACACTCGACCATGGAATTTAATTTTAAGTTTGTCAGTATATAAACGGTAAATCAAGTAAGTTTCTTTCACTCTTAAGACTTAGAAACGGTTGTTTGATCCCACTGACTATTTGCGATCGAAATTTACATAACACCAATGACAGAAATCATCAACAAAAATCGAATCAGGGACTTGTTTTCACTCGAACATCATCAACCGGAAGTGACGTGACACGGACCGACAGAATTAAAAATGCAATTAGCAATTTTTTAAAAGCCTAGAACACCGTTTTAAAGAAAATAGCACATCCTCAATCTCTTCATGAATAACATATTTTATATCCCAAAATATATAATTCTTGGAAAAGAAAAGTTCTTTGCTCAAAAACACGTCGTCCCCCCCTCTCTCTTTTTACTAATTATGAGCAAAATCAACCGCAGGTGGCGTTCTCAACATGGCGGCGACCATGAGACGGTTTGTGTTGCTCTACTGGAGACGAAAAACGGGGGTTTTTCCAGCCTTACCAGCTTCCACAAATCCTATGGTAAGAGTACTGAGGTTGCAAAAGTATAAATATATGTTATGAGCTATTAAAATGCAGTATTACTTGTTTTAATTGTACATTATTTGTGTCTGAAATCAGGTCTAATTTCTCCATTGCAGATTGGAGTAGAATTCGGAAGGCATGGAAGGCGTGCTAAGCTTAAAGCATGTTGTGTTGTGTACATGTTTACTCTATCTACTCCTACTTCTAAGGTTATACTGGACAGGACCAAGCGGTATAAATATCCAGAGAGTGAATGATGAAATTTAGATGAAAGTATTTTGATGAACATGATGAAACAACTGTACCGGTAGTCCGAATAATCAGACCCAGAACAAAATATTAATTTCTGACATGATCGTGTACTGGGTCTGAACTGTTTCCATATGAAATCTTGATGGCAAATTGGACAATAGAAGCACATGGTTCTACGTGACAGCTTTTTAATCCCTATTCATGTTACGTGAATCACGCTATTGTGGACCATCCTTCTGATACTTGAGTGTTTGGACAAGCGGAACGGTCTTTTGTCTACCTCTCTGTTTGTAAACAAACCAGGAGGTCGAAATCGTCCTCCTCGCCGAATACGAAAGTCAGCGTAATAGTACGGCACTACTGTACCGGTAGTCCGAATAATCAGACCCAGAACAAAATATAGGTAACCTAGGCAAACCTTAGTTAACACATTTACTAGTCAGCGAATTCGCCGAGTCCGGGGCCCCAACACAATGCATACTTACATAGAAATTTGAATTTTTTTTCGAGAATAGGTGGGTGAAGGAAACCTACATAAATATGTTTTCTATACTTCACTTGACCCAAATATATGATTTTTTATGGTGATAATCAAGTCATACATGGAATTTTAGAGGATTTTGATAGCAGTTCCATTAAAAAAAGCTGCCATCGCCATGAGACTAAGATCTAGAAACACCCCGAAATGCCGTTTTGGGGAATTTTGCTAGCTGAATCTTTTTGATGAAAGTCAATCTTTGACAAGATGTAACTTTGCTACGGAAAGTGCTATGAAAAAAAGGTTTTCAGTTTTGGCTTAGTTTACTCAAGGGCTTTAATTTGATATATAAAACGATGCAATTTGATGGCAAATTTGAATTCACCTAGGATACCTACAAAATATTAATTTCTGACATGATCGTGTACTGGGTCTGAACTGTTTCCATATGAAATCTTGATGGCAAATTGGACAATAGAAGCACATGGTTCTACGTGACAGCTTTTAATCCCTATTCAGGTTACGTGAATCACGCTATTGTGGACCATCCTTCTGATACTTGAGTGTTTGGACAAAGCGGAGCGGTTTTTGTCTACCTCTCTGTTTGTAACAAACCAGGAAGTTAAAATAGTCCTCCTGCTGAATCCGTCAGCGTAATAGTGCGGCACTGCTGCGGTACCTTAGTGCCGTACTATTACGCTGACTTTCGAATTTCCTGGTTTGTTTACACAACAGAGAGGTAGACAAACCCTGTTCCGCTTGTCCAAACTCAAGTATCAGAAGGAGGGTCCACACTAGCGTCATTAACGTCACCTGAACAGGGATTAAAAAGCTGTCACGTAGAACCATGTGTACCCTGTGTAAAGATAGTCACTTGTGCTGAGCATGAAATTGGTCACTTATCACCCACTGTTCAAAATGTGACATCTACACCAATTACAGTCCCCGAAACTGTCTACTTTTTAGCCGACCTCAATTCCGAAACATTTAGTGATAGTTAAAAATCGATCCCCAACCCTTTGGTTACCTTTGGACCGAATTTTTCAAATCTCCATGAGTCTCCGTGTCTGAAATTCCCGGTACAAACATCGAAAATGTCGCAATTCTCAGTTCTCGGTGATGATACTATATCCGCATCGCTGTTTTCATACATGAATATGCATATCTCTGACCCTGTAAGGTCAAAAAGCGTGGCGTTGATTTCAACCAATCCGATCCACCGTTTAATAAGCAGCTTGATACTGACGTCATATCTGAGGTGACCAGGAGGCAGGAGCTACCATTTTGGTAAACTGAACTCGACTCGATGCGTTCTTTTGGTTCACATAAATCCGAACAAAATTTTCAATAACGGGTAATAGTATGATTTCAATTTTTATTAATGAAGTTACTTGTAGTTTTGAGGAATGACAAAGTTGTTGTTTTGGAAACTTAGATGTTTGTTTCAACTGATGATGTAGGATCGCAAGGTGAGTGAATTCGTGAAGAGATTGGCTTGTTTGAGTGATAGTAGGATACGGGATGTAGGCTAGTCCTCTGTGTTTGACCGGCTCCGGCGTCTCAATTCAGTACCTGCTTACCAGACAGCAATACTGCGTATTGCTGTATGGAACCAGATATAGAACCATGTGCTTCTATTGTCCAATTTGCCATCAAGATTTCATATGGAAACAGTTCAGACCCAGTACAGGATCATGTCAGAAATTAATATCTTGTTCTGGGTCTGATTATTCGGACTACCGGTACCTAAGTTTTGAGTTAAATTGAATTTGAGTAAAATTTGCCTGTTTTGTTTGAACTTTTTTGAAGTGCAATTTTTGCAACATTTTGATACGATCGCCCGTCGTGATCGGCTGTGTTTACTTCTGAACTTCCATTGCTTTACACGGAGTCGTGCTTCAGAGAATCCGACTGGATTTTGAATGCAAAGGTCTCTAACCTCGAATGTGAAGCTATCGGTGAGTTACTCGAGAACTCTCGCTTCGAATTTGCACACGATAGTTACGCATTTGATGCTAGAGTCGGTACCTTGCTATGTTTTTTGAGTGGGACAGCGGTGCAATACCTTGCACGGAGGTTATTATTCTGTTAATGTTGAAATTGGGATGAAAGTTATTTCGATGAGTCAATCTGTATCTGGTTCTGGTTCTGGTTCAGGTTCAGTCGGAATAACGGTCAAGCTGCATCTTCTCCAACATTCTTAGAAGATTTGGGTAGTCAATGCGCCGTGTGTGTGTCTCTCGTAACTCACGGAAGAATAAATAAATGGTGGGTTTTACTGCAATTGTTCTGGGAATAAAGCTGTATCTGTGGACATCTTTTTAAGACTTTCTTTACGTGCGGCCAGTAGATCTTCTGTGATCCCCTTCTGTAATTAGCCCTGGAGGTCTTTGTGAGCCGAATGATGCTGTCAGCCTTCATCCCAACCTCGTTGTTGATGATTCTATTCATCATCTGGATTCTAGTTTCTTTCCTCACACAGGACTATGTTCTAATGTCTCCCACTTCAACTCCTCTATCATCTGAGTGACACTATCCCTTTGGTTGTAGTTATTGAGGCAAAACCTGGCAGCGTTTCTCTGGATTGCTTATAATGACTGTACATCTCCCTTCCTGTATGGATCCCAGACATAACACTGTACTTGCATGTATACTCAAGTGTTGGTCTCACAAGAGTTTTGTAGGCATTCTCTTTGATCTCCCTTGAGGCTTGAACAGTGCCACAGATTCTCCCCTCCCCTAAAAAGGATCTCGCGACCAAGTGAGAAGAGGGAGGAATGGTGTGGCACTTCATGTAAGTTCATCATTCCAGTATCTTTTGATTGAGCAAGATTTACCAAATCTGGATAGTCTAAAATTTTGCTGTAAAGTGTAATTTTAGCAACATTTTTGATGCAATCACCTGTTGTGATCGGCTGTGTTTACTTCTGAATTTCCATTGCTTTACACAGTGTCATGCTTCAGTGAATTCGACTAGATTTTGAATGCAATGGTCTCAAGCCTAGGATGTGAAGCTATCGGCGAGCAAATTCTTGGCTAGACTTCTCGAGCAATCGGTGAGCAAATTCGTGGCCAGACTTCTCGAGCAAACATGGACAAGACTGCTACATCAAAATGCAGTAACATTCACCTTACCTTACATGCCTTTTCTGTAGATCTATGTCTGAAAAGGAAAAGGTCATTAAACAACAAAATTTTAGTCATTTCAAGAGGATCTAAAGTTGCATATGTGGAAAAAGCAAGTGTTTCATTTAAACAAAGCTGATTGATACAGCCTGTCGCTCTTCTATACACAGGTCGAATGGTTAAATATCATCTCCAAAAGATAATTTCTCTCATGGTTCATTTACCTAACTTTAAATGCACCACATCATATTGTACTAATCATTGCAGGTTCAGCATTCAAGATGTTGCAGCTCAGCAAATCCTGATGAATCTTCACCCATCAATCAGAAGTCTGCCATAATGGCTGCTGCTGAAGAAAGGAGGAAAAAATTTGGTCAGTGAAGTCATTGATTCGATTTTTGTTTCAGAGTCGGACAATGTAATGCCCTTTAAAAAATTGTTCAGTGTTATTAACTAACTTGAATCATTCCAAAATGACTAAGGAGAATTTGAACAAATATGTACAAGACTAAGTTTCCAATAGCCTGTAGATGCCATTTAAATTCTATACACCCTGTATATGGAAGGCATGACCTTAATGTCGCACACAGGGGGTGTATATTTCAAATAAAGCCACCCATTCAAGTTAACCACATTTGAAATGTACACTCCCTGTGTGGAAGATTAGATTAAGGTCATGTTTGCCATAGGAGGTGCACTAGCCCAGGCCTTCTCATCTTGTTTATTTGAAGTGCCAACTGGGAAATGTTAATGATCATGAAGTGCCAACATGTTAAGGGAGGATTTTGCAAGGGAGCGTGTGTACGAGACCGAACGTACAGTGGGTGGGGTCCAAGGGCCCGCCCCGGGCCCGCCTTGTGGTCCTTGAAAGCCACGGCCGTGGGGGTCCAGGGGGCAGTGCCCCGGAAGATTTTAGGGCTTTCTTAAGGCTCAGATGTGGTATTTTCACCCCTTTTTTGTTATAAATGTATGTGAAAAAAATTAGCTAATTTACCGTGTGTCACTTCGCGCCCCACTTTGACTAACTACAAGCGCCACAAGTGGCGCGCGCCGCCAGTTGAGAAGGCCTGCACTAGCCTTACTTAAACAAATGTGCAACTATAAAGGCTTGATATAGTGGTAATGGGCGTCATTTCATGTTCATGATTTTTCTTGGGACGGCAAAAATGGGTTGGATGGACAACAAGAACAATATCAACAATGATATTTTTACAAGACAAGTTCTAGACGATTCGATTTCAACACTTCACTTGGTACCTCTGAATATCACCAGGGCTGTATTTTTCTTGATGCTGAAGCAGAAATGTTTATTAGCATGATCGTTTCAAAACTGCTGAAACACAAGATATTTTAAATCATCGATGGATATTTTTTGTGAGTATAGAAAACTTCTTTATTGAAAGTGAAAGTATCTTAACAAACTCTGAATTATGTTTTTGTGCACAGATACATTAATCCAATCTGAGCGTGAGGCCTACGACAGAGGAAAGCGCCACCTTGCTAATATGATGGGAGAAGATCCTACCACTTTCACACAAGCAGATGTAGATGTAAGTTACTTATCTGGTTACAGGTCAATACTCGATAGTCTGAAGGGTCATTAGTCCAAAAACCAAATAACTTGGTTATAAACCCTAATCCTTACCCTAACCCTAACACTTAACTTCACTGTAACCTATAACCTAAGCCCTAATCCTCGTGGTGATGGAAAACAAGGCTATGGTGGAATTGGCGTATTGTACCGATCTGTTTTGAATCTGTCCATTGTCCCAATGGATTTAAGTTTCAAAACATTTGAGATGTCATCGTCAAAGACTCAAGCGTGCTGGTTTAATACTCATTTCCATCTATAGACCTTACCCATCCAGTGTCAACAAACTTCGCACAAATGATTTTCTTAAAGATTTTGATTCCCTCTTAGATGAAGTGTCATCTTTGGCCAATAAGGTTCTTATATTTGGCGATTTAAATATCCATGTCAATCGTCCTGCTAAACCAGAGGTTTGTAAATTTATGAATTCTCTCTGTACTAATGGTTTTAATCAACATGTGACCAAACCTACCCACAAGCTGGGTAACACATTAGATCTTATAATATCTAGAGTCAATGACGTCAATATTATTGTTGATTGGGATGTTAAAATTCCTCCAATGTCTGACCACTTTATTGTTACCTGTAAGCTTGATTATATCAAACCTGATCTTCCCAAAACTTACCGTACCTTGCGTAATTTCCGTGATTTTGACAATCAAGTATTTGCTGGTGATCTTGCCAGTAGTCTTTCAAAATTACCTCACTCTGATAATGTTAATAATATTGTATCTAGTTTTTCAGAAATATGTACCAACCTGCTTGATAAATATGCTCCTCTTTCAACAAAACTTGTTGCTGCTCGCTGTAGGCTTCCTGGTACAATGAAGAAATAAGGAAAGCTAAGCGGGTGCGCGGGAGATCAGAGCGCAAATGGCGCAAGTCTGGTAGTGAGCACGATCGTTCTGCATATCTGGATCAGGTGCACCATGTCAGTGATCTTATTTTGCAGGCTAAAACAAAGTTCTTCAAGTCCAAACTGGCCAATGCGAATAGTAAAGATCTTTTCAGTACAGTTAACGGCCTTCTAAACAGATCTGGTAAATGTCGTCCAATCCATGAATCTGCTGCCGAACTTGCTGATAAATTTGCTTGCTTTTTTAAATCCAAAATTGATAAAATCAGTGCCGAATTTGATATTGATATATGTATTGGTAATGACAGTATGGTTCAATCCAGTGGTCAAACAACAGACTCATTGACTTGTTTTGTCCCTGCGTTAGTTGATGAGGTTGAAAGCGGTTATCGGCAAACTTGCAAATAAGTCTTGCAATCTTGATCCACTTCAACTTGGATTTTAAAGCAAAATGTGTCTGTTGTTTCTCCAATTGTTACTAAGATAGTTAATGCTTCTCTGCGAGATGGCATTTTCCCTGATGCATTCAAGGAGGCCATTGTTACACCTGTGTTGAAAAAACATAATTTGGATTCAAATATCCTGAAAAATTACCGGCCCATTTCCAACATTCAGTTTCTCGCTAAAGTCATCGAAAGTATTGTTTCCTCAAGATTCAAAGACTATCTAAATGAACATCATATGTATGAAGACCATCAGTCGGCTTACCGAACTGGCCACAGTACAGAAACTGCTTTACTTAAAGTTAAAAGTGACATTCTATGTGAGCTGGATAAAAATCATGTCGTCGTCATGGCCATGCTCGATCTGACGGCGGCGTTCGACACGATAAGCCATACCACCCTCATCAGTCGTCTTCAAACCACGTTTAATGTTTCTGGTCCACCTTAAGACTGGTTTAAATCATATATTACTGATCGTCATAGCCGTGTGTGCATTGGAAACTGTTTTTCGGATAATACCGATTTGGACTGTGGTACCCCAAGGATCCATCATGGGACCTCTTCAATTCACTGTTTACATCTACCCAATTGGCAGCATTATCCGTAATCATAGCCTGATGTACCACATATATGCTGATGACACGCATAGTGTATACATCTTTTAATCCAAAAATTGCATCCCATTCTCAGCTGGCTGTTGATCGTCTACAAAACTGCATTCTTGAATTATGCAACTGGATGAAATCTAATAACTTGAAACTAAACATGGACAAGACCGAGTTCATTGTATTTGGCTCACCACACAATATCAATCTCGTCTCCTCTTCACATCATCTTATGGTTGGCGATACTGTTATTAAACCTGCCATTTCAGTTCGTAACCTTGGCGTTAAACTTGACTCACCTCTATCCATGAATGACCATGTATCTGGACTCTGCCAAACTCTTAACTTCCAACTTCGCAATATTGCTCGAGTCAGGCGCTTCCTTGATACAGACTCATGCCATCACATCATCCGTGCACTCATATTATCTCGCCTCGACTACGGCAACTCTCTCCTTGCTGGCACCACCAACATCAATTTATCCAAACTGCAGCGTATTCAAAATAGGGCAGTGCGTCTCATCTCGACCTCAAACGTCGTGACCACATAACCCCATACATCAAGGACTTACATTGGTTGCCCATCAGGGGCGTGTCAATTTCAAGATCCTCACCATCATATATCAATGTGTCAATGACATAGCTCCACTCTACCTTCAATCTAGAATTCATTCCTACACCACATCTCGTCATTTACGCTCTTCCATGGATACTACTCGGCTCTCCATTCCTCCCACAATCAAATTAGCTGGTGATAACGCCTTCACTTCCTTTGGTCCTCGAATTTGGAACAACCTCCCATGCAACATCAGGGAGGCCCAAACACTGGCCAGCTTCAAAAAGCTTTTAAAAACCCATCTTTTTCCAATTTGATCCATTTCTTGTTATTGCTATTTCTTTCTTTGTTTTCTCTTATTGTAATGCGCCTAGAGCTAAAATTGTATAGGCGCAATATAATAAAGTTTATTGTATTTATACAATAAACAAATTTACCTCCTGTGAAAGAGTCTAACCCTGGTTCATAGCTTGTGCTTGGACAAATCAATATGATTGATTTATTGATTGGTTGCCTAGTATTGGCTTTATATAAGGACCAATGAGGTTTAAGGTCGGAGTAACTACAGAATACCCCTCTCGGGGGTATAGTTTTATAAAGTTGTAACATGTTTGTATGTATTGGAATAGGGTGTTTTGTGCTTGAGTGGGGTATTCTGTTTTAATGATTTGTGTATGGTAATGTTGTGAGTGTGTTATTCTGGAGACTAAGTATAGGTCTTGGTTTTTTTGTGGGCGCAGTTGGCGCAGACATAGTCGAAAAACCGAAAGAGTTGGCGTTTGACGTGGACGCAGTTTAAATTGGCGGGTTGATCAATGCAGCGTAGATGCATTATTTAAGTTGCAGATGAAACAAAGGAAGTATGTTTGCTGGTACTACTCGGGAGTAGGCCTATAGGCCCTAGGTGTCGGTTTTTAACAAGGCGCGGTCGGCGCAGAGCGTAGTTGAAAATTGACAGGTTTTTTATAAATGGGCGTGGGCGTAGTATTATGGGGGATTTGTCCCGTTATACCGTTGAAGGAGTTCAAGATGTGGTAATTTTTTTGTGTGATTGTATTTGAATTAGTTGTTGGTACATGTATAGGCCTACTAGGACAAATTCTATGTCTAGTTTTTATGTCGGCGTAGTCGGCATGAGACGTAACTGAAAATTAACAGGTTTGGGCTTTGGGCTTGGGCGTGGATAAAATTGGTGATTTTATGAATGGGACATAGTGTTTGGGGATTTGTGCCCATGATGTTGAATTAGTATGTTAAATTGTGTGTGAATGTGGTGGCAGTACATGAACAGTATGTTGGACATAGGTCTTGGTTTTTAAGTCGGTATGAGTCGGCGCAGCCGTAGTTGAAAATGGCAGATTTTGCGTTTGGGCGTGGACGTAGTTAAAAGTGGTGATTTTAAAAATGGGCGTGGGCCTTGAGTATTGCGGGGATTTGTCCCCCAATGGCGTTGAAGGAGTAGGCCTACAAGATGTTGTTTTGTGTTTGATAGTGTTTGAATTTGTTGTTGGTACATGTAAATTGGACAAAGTATAGGTCCTGGTTTAATGTCGGCGAGACGTAGTCGAAATTTAGCATGTTTGGGCTTTGGGTGTGGTCGTAATTAAAATGGGTGATTTTATAAATGGGGCATGGACGCAGTGTTGGAGGGGATTTGTCCCGTTGAAGTTGAATTGGGATGGTATGTTGTTTTGTGTTTGATACCAGAAGTGTTTGAGTGTTTTGCTGCTACATGCAGTGTTTGGACCGTAGGTCTTGGTTTTTATGTCGGCGCAGTCGGCGGAGACGTAGTTCAAAAATAGCAGGTTTTGCGTTTAGGCGTGGACGTAGTTAAATTATGTTACCTGTCTCAAATAAATACCCTTATGAACTTTTGTTTTGGTTTTAATACTGGAACATTTACTGAAAATATTGCAGGCTATTCTTTATTTTTTGCTTCAGGACTAATGTTGCTAAAGTTTTTACAGCCCCCCCTCTAAGTGCACAAAAACTTTTTAACCCCCTGTTCATACACCCAAAACTTTTGAATCCCCCTATATTCAGAACTCCAAAATTGTATAACCCCCCCTACATATTTTTCAGCCCCCCCCCCCCCTAATAATTGAAGATTCAGTATGTTTTGAAAGTGATATTAGTTCTTTAAGGATGACTTTGGCTATAGGGGTGGGCTTTGGCGCGATTTTATGGCACATGATTATTTTGTTCATTGCAATTTTTTCGCGCGCATTTGTCCTGGTAATTAATGTTTTTTAGTTGAACGATGCGATGTGGAAATTTTGGCCCCTGGCTCCGTATCCCCTTCGCATTTTAGCATTGATAGCAAATTTTCACGGGAAAAGAGATTTTTGGGACAGCTTGGAAAAGTTAGGTTACAGATCTGAAGGGCCAAAGCTGAATCATGTTGCCTTGCACAGGGCACCCCGAGAAAATGGTCTCTGGCAGGAGTGATGATGAGTTCACTGACCTTTTAACAAGTTCAACCATGGTTCAACAAAAAGTCAATACGATTACGTAATTGTTCATGTGATGACACACACAGAGGGAAAGGGCTATTTCATTATAAATGACAACATTGAGTCCCAAAAGGGGTCAAAATTCAAACTCATTTATTTCATGCAAATTCATTATCATTTCAAAGTTCAGATGGTGTGTCAATAATTCTCAAAATATTAGAGCGTCAAACCCTCAGGAACCATTAAAAAATTAAATTGAATTTTTGCTGTGTAAAAAACATAGCTGCCGTCTGGAGGGACATTTTTTAAACAATTTAATACACAACTTTGAAAGAGTATATGTAACCAACATTGGGTTCATACTTATTCATATTTAGTCTGTAATAATTGTTGTATGTTCCTTTACACTTCAGTGTCTTAAATATGCCAGTTTCAATATAAAACAATTAGTAAATTGATACTAATCCAGATAAATGGTGCAAAATTACTACATATTTTAAGGATAAACTTTATCTTCACATGAAAAATTCATGAAATAGTCATTTTGTCCTGCCCAATAGCTACACTGATGCATAAGTGAGTATTCTCGTCAATCTGTTGTACTAGTCATGGAAAACCTAAAATAAAAGACCCTCCTGTGTCATTTGTTCTGGATAGGACACATTTTTTAACACATAATAAAGCATACTTTAACTTTAGAAATAGCTGCATCAATATTATTGCATCAATATTATTGCATAAAAGATCCCCAGCATTTAAAATCCACTACAAACAGGGTTAATATTCTGGTTAAATTAGGAATATTACAATTTTTAGCTAACCGAAGTTCAATGCAGAATAATATCATATGTGTTCTCAACAACTGGACAATAATTTGAACACTAAAGTGGTTTGTAAGCATAATTTGCAATAAAATGCAAAAATTTCTTGTGGGTTTGGCTCTTTGAAATTTTTATTTTTTAGTTTGTTTACCAATTCATGGAAATGACATAATTGTGCTGGAGAGGACATTTGTTAAATTGCAAACAGAATCGTGGATACAGGCTTGCAAAATGCAACAAATACCAAATCATGTGCCACCTTGGTAGAAGGAAGACCACTCTTCCTCTACAAATTTCACATTCTATGATATAATCCTTCTTATTTCAACAATTAGTAATTAACTTCAGTTCTGGAGAGGACAAATTTTTAACGCAGAACTGTGGTATCAAGAACAAGTGGTCTACTGTATGTAAAATAAATGAATTCCTCAATCAGTGCCCTGTCCCATCAATTGGTAATATAACACAGATTATACAGGTAGGGTAAGGGTTTATATTTCCTCTTTAATGTTAACAAAAATGGAGGCATGAATTGGAGAGGACACTCATTTTTTTATTTAACATAAAATGCCAATTTTGCAAGAATCTACGGAATTTTAACATTTTTGCACCAATTTTCACCATTCAACTTGCATGATGTTCCACACATATCATATTTTCATTGAAACAAGCACATTGCCATAGAATGTACCTAATTTTTTAAAGAATTAATTCAGAATACATGGTCAAAATGTTTTGGGACTCGAAAATTGGGTTAAAAATGTACATTTTGGCAAATTTTTGTTCAAAAATTGATGGAATTCTGTAAAAATGCTCATGTAGCTTGTAGTTTGTGGCGCAATTAGAATTAAGTTAACAACACTGCATTATCACCCTAATTATATCATCCAGATATGATAAAAGCTGTTTTTGAGAATGTGTCATTTATAATGAAATAGCCCGAAAGTCAATATTTACATTTCTTGGTCATAAACCTCACCTCCATGCAGTAACCTTTATTATACGCATTATAGCTGATCTGGGTAATCAAAAACAAATCTACCCATCGTGGCTTAGGGTTTTAATAACATGCTTAATTTCCGGGATTGATTGAATTTAAATAATGGATACACATTTTAAGTTTAGCATCAGTTTTTGTTATTTAGTTAAGTTGAGTTTTTGATAAATAAAAAAAAAATTTTTGCTTAAATCATTAGAAAATATGTACCATATTGGCTGAAATTTTTAGGTTGAAAAGTCGGGTATGAGAAGTTAGGGTCTACAAATTGTACCAACCCGAAAGTTTTATCACTTTGTAATATTTTCATTTGGTATGTTTCTTATTAATATTTTTTGAGGAAAAAAGTGAGGATTTTTATCACTTTGTAATTTTTTCATTTGTTATGTTTCTTATTTATAGTTTGTGAGGAAAAGTGATAGTTTTTCATCACTTTGCACATTTTGAATTTTTATGTCTTTTAATATTTTGTGAGGAAAAAAAGTGAGAATTTTGTCATAACTTTGCAAATTTTTTATTTATTATGTTTCTTATATTTTTCTGGTGAAAAAAAGTGAGGATTTTTACTACTTTTATATTTTTGATTTTTAATGTTTTCTATCATTTTGTGATGACAAAAGTGAGGATTTTTCATCACTTACGCAAATTTTTCATTTATTCGTTTCACATTATTTTGTATGGAAAAAAGATTTTGAAATTACTTGGATTTTTTTAATTTTCTGTATAATGTACAATGTTGCTTTAAGCCCATGGATTGAGAAATTTAATATTATTATTCCATGCCTTGATATTGTTTGATTGCATTTTGTAATATTGTTTTGTGATGAAAAAAGTGATGAATTATTATGATGTCCAAAAAATAGGTGCCAAAATTTCTCCCCCAAATCGTGCCATATCTACGGTAATTATATTTCGAATGTGAAAGAAATCCTCACGTATCTCATCACAAAATAATTTAAAAAAATGAATGAAAAATTGGCGTCGTAATGAACAACTTTTTTCATCACAAAATAATAAGAAATATAACAAATGAAAACATTCCAAAGTGATAAAAAAATCCTCACTTTTTCCTCACAAAATAATAAGAAACGTTAAACATAACAAATGAGAAGTTAGCGAAATGAGAAAATAATTCTCACTGTTGTCATCACAAAACATAATGATAACAAGTGAAAAATTTCCAAAGTAATACAAAAATTCCTTACTTTTCCTCACAAAGTAATAAGAAACATAACAAACGAGAAATTTCTAAAGTGTTAAAATATCCTTACTTTTATCATCACAAAATAATAAGAAACATAAAAACTGCAAAGTGAGGATTCTTTCTCATTTTTAACTTTCCTTAAATCGGGCCTCAATTGTCTGAAATTGATAACATTTTATTTTTAAAGAGGGACTATGAATTTAATTCCAATATCATATTATTGAAATTCTCATCAATATTAACTGTATAGCTACTACTAGCTAAAACTACTGTTCTTTGAATGGTACAAAATACAGATGTTCAATCGAAATACATATTATGCAATATAGGACTGTCCGCATTTTTTTAGGTGGGTAATGTGTATAAAACAAATGAATATCTACGTCATTATCATTTGTTTCCCAATTTTAAAACAAGATGTTTTAGAAAAGGAAAACAAATCATACATACATAAAAAATCACATTTTTGCAAAAACTAATTTTTTGATCAAAAATCACATTTTAAACCAAAATATCACAATGTAAACCAAAAATCACATTATAAACCAAACATCACATGAATTGAGTAAAATTACCCGGTGTTGAGTAAGGGGAAAGATTTTACTCTGCTGTTTAGTAAAATGTTGCACAATACCGTACCTGGGCAAATGATAGCATTTTTTGCAAATCATTTATTAGACGAGTGGATTCTATAGCCATTTTGGCTGCTGAAACCGAATCCGGAAAGCTTTTTTGCCGGGTTTTTTGCATAAAATGTATCTACATTGGTTCAGTGGACTTTTTCAAAATGGCCGGCAGTATATTGTGATAGGGTTAGGTTTAGGGTTAACCGGCCAATATTAAAAGTACATGACCTAAAATTACAGCTATAGGTTAGATGTTCAGAAATTTGGTACTTTGGTAAAATAGTGAGTGAGGGCAAGGCATAGCTAGCCAACTCCGTGTTAATTGAATGGAGATTTGACCGAAAATGTTGGTAAACGGACCGCTCACTTCTGAAGAATGCCACACGAAAACGGTACAAGCTACATTTAAAGTACTCTCTGTTCGATCATCATGATGAGTTTCTTATATAGTATGCGAAATGGGGTACTGAAGGTGATTGACAAAGGGTCGTATACTTAGCTGATGAGTAAGTGACAGTGAACATGAAAATCAGCGCCCATAACCCAAGTTAGTAGCTAGTTAAGCGGAGACCGTCAGGGACTGATTATTGATTATTGAAGTGCCTTATTTTATAGATATACGCATACGATTTAGGGCAAGAAAAAAAAAACCGGGACACTTTTGGAGACATCATCATCATCATCATCATTATCATCATCATCATCATCATCATCATCATCATCACTTTCTACATTTTTCTAAACAACATACTGTTTTAATAAGATTTTTTTCTTAAAATGCATGTAACTATAATTATTGTTTAGAGCGTGATGAAATAAAACATCACAATTTTCATCACAAAACAAATATAATGCATAAGAAATCGTTTGTTTTAGAGCGTGATGATGAAATAAAACATCACGGTTTTCATCACGAAACAAAGTAATACATAAGAAATCAATTTTTAAGTGAGTGATGAAATAAAACATCACGATTTTCATCACGAAACAAAGTAATACATAAGAAATCGTTTGTTTTAGAGCGTGATGAAATGAAAATTGAAAGTGTTATACAACTCCCGGATACATCTTAAAAACAAATTTCCATCTCATGATTGAATAGGAAGTTTGGTCAAACAGAGTATAAGGCATGATATTGATAATAAATACATAGTCTTAGGAAGCAAAAACATTGTTTAAAATTTCAACCATTTACTAGAAACATTTTACCTTCATTTGTAAATATTTATAAAAACAAAATATTTGGAGCAAACATCGTTTTCAAAAGATTTTTTCAACTCCAAAATAACATTATGTTTAGAATGATTTGTACAAAGTTTTCAAAAATGTTTTTGGAATGTTATAAGAACGTAAAACATTTTAATAACATTTCAATGTCGCATTATATAAAGGTCGTGAAATCATTTTAAAAACGTGATTGTAAATACTTGGACAAACATGTTTTTTTCAAAATATTTTTTCAACTCCAAAATAACATTCTGTTTAGAATGATTTGTACCAAGTTTTCAAAATGTTTTTGGAATGTTATAAAAGCGTAAAACATTTTAATAACATTTAAATGTCGCGTCATATAAAGGTCGTGAAAACATTTTAAAAACGTGATTGTAAATACTTGGACAAACATTTTTTCAAAATATTTTGCAACTCCAAAATAACATTCTGTTTAGAATCAAGTTTTCAAAATGTTTTAGGAATGTTACAAAAACGTTTTTACATTGTTGAGCAACGATAATGCTGTAGGATGTAAAACATATAGCCCTTAAGTTAGGCCAAATAAACAAAATTAACATGTTTCACATCTTCTTTGTTTCCTTTGTTGAGGTTTCTTCAATTAAATTTGTATTTTGTGAAAGTCAGTTATTTTAACAAAACAAATATTCTTCCTATAGCCTTGCTAATAAACTAGAAACACTTTAGGAATGTTTTGAGATAAATAAGGGGGTCTTATATGTCAGTATAACAAATAAAAAGATTTCTCCTCTTTTGTGCAGACATAGTGTAGGCCTATGCTAGAATAACTATAATTATGGGTATTCACGATTCTGCTCTAAAAAATAAAATGCCCTTTCCTCCACCTTGTTTTGAATAAGTCGGATGTAAAACATGTTGTTTATTATTGAACTTGGCCTTCACTATATAATACATTAAAACATATTAGAAACACTTTGACCAAGTTTCAGGACAAATTTATGCAAAATAAAAGTACCCCGAACATTTATGCATGGATTTTTAGCAAAATATTGGCAAAAATTATATGTTAATGAGCTTCTCCAGTCATTTTAGCTTATTGACTTGATTGATTATTGATCATACAAAGAAAATATAAATTGATGTATTTTGAAAACCGTAGGCCTATGTCCGATTGATTCCAAAGAAAAGGCATATTGATCAGTGTACTTTGGTCTACTCAATTAATCTGTTTAGAGCACTTTTATAATGCCTGCATAACCACCTTAAACAGCTCAAGACACACAATGTTAGGCAGTAGTCCAGTTTAAATATTATTTTCTTCATGTATTAATTTGTAAGTATTTAGTGGTGGAGGGTTGTATGTAATGTTATTCTTCTATTTTGTACAGAGCGCAGTAAACATACGAACACATTGTTCACCCAATTGTAATTAAGTAATGTAAAACAAAGCTTTAACATAGAACTTATTATGTGTTACAATCAACAATATCATTCGGAATCCGGCAATCGTACTTTCGTTTTATATAAGAACATCAAGAATGTAGCAATGGAAACAGGCCTTCCTGTTGAAGTCAAATGTTTATTGCTTCGAATGACAATGGGCTGAGATTGAGCGTACCAGCCCAGAGGATGATGATAAGGATAATGACCTGAGTGCAATGCATTCGTCAAGATAATCGCACGCGCCGTGGAGTTATTGCATTTAGCTCGAGAGCCGATAGGCTCAAGAGCTAAATGCAATAACTCCATGGCAAGTGCAATATCTTGACGAATGCCTTTGCACTGAGTACATTATCCGTCATACACTTTGAGTGTAGGCCTATTAAAACAATAGGCAATATTAATTGCTGCATTCATTATATTAGTTTTAATATTAGGGAAAATATCTTACATTTTAAAAACACCGTCAGGAGATTGACCAGCTACGTAGCATTTAACTGGTAAAGAAAATCAATTCCTGTATAAGTTAGCTATCAATATGGTATCGATTGCGCCATACGTCATACTTTAGTAACTTATTCACGCATGGTTTGTAACCAATTGACTTTATGTTGTGATCATTTAGAGCACTGAACCAGTTCATCTGGAAACGATCGATTTAGATGTCCGACTAGTACTACGGTGAATATCAACTGGACTTTATAGCTCTATAATTTGAACTTTAAAATCTACTTATATTAAAACACACGACATTGGGATTTAACAATTTGTTCAGTATTATCATAGGCCTTCAAACACATGTGTTTGAAGGCCTATGGTATTATAAAGCATGATCATGATATTATGCGCTAGTGTGTGTTTCCCGGCCCGGCTATGTTATTTTAGATATAGGCCTACATGTATTTCATTTGTAAAATGCTGAATATTTTGCAATGGTGTCATCTTGTATAATTATGATCCACCTGTTTTTGGCCCTTTTTAATTAATAGAAGCTCGATTATTCTCATTTGATGTTTGATTTATTTGAGGTCATTAATCATAATGTATGACAACGTTATTTGCATAATAGGGTGCAACTCTACTAGTCTTATTACAAGACTGCCCTACCCCAACCCTAACCCTAAACTCCGTGGCGAGGACTGGACTCAAGTCTAGCGAGTTGCACCCTATTCGGTAATTGTACCCTATTATAGAACACCGTTTGTAACTATACCATTTTAACACCACAGAATGTATATTCGTACTTTTTTGATGGTATATATATCGAACAGGCAATTATATAGTTATGTGACCTCTGTGTCGAAAGCGTCACCTAACTCTACTATATGGTTATGTGAAAGTAGTATTTCTAGTATTTGGCGTGCACGTATTATCTAGAATCTATTGTTTAGCGTGCAGGTTTTAGATAATGCATTGTTTAGCGTGCAGGTTTATATAATTTGGGCTGTGAAGGGTAGTTCGCGAAAATAATGCACGGGAGAAGAATACATAACGATGAATAGAAACGGGCACTAGAAGTGTATTTAAGGAAGGCCCATCATGCACTGTAAAAGTGTTATCACTAGAGTTTCAACTGCCACTATATTATTTTTCAATTGAACTCTGTGCAAAAGATGTTGTTTAAGAATTGTCCGTGTGTCATTATTACTTGGTCGATTTCAGATGTAAAGTGATGTATGCATGAAGGATAAATCACACCTTCTGTAGATAAGATAACATAAAATGTGAAATCGACCAACTTTTTGAAGGTGTTTTTATTGTAAATATATCTGTCCAAATTCAAATTGAACCATGCACGCATATGCGTGTGTATGCAGTGGGCGGGCAGTGGTGTCATGTTCACCCCACAGCTATGCTAACCGCAAGACTTGCTGGGAAGTGCTTAATTCATCCTCTGGTACCAGCCGTGGGGCGTGCAATACATCCTCCCCATTTTGGGCCCGTGCTCCATAGCCAAAATTATCAAAAAGTATCATTATCACCATCAAAACATGCGGAATCTTCAATTACATGCTTATGAAGCTTGCACTGATATTTTCAAAAGAAAACACAGTTAACATGAATGACACATAGCCATGATTACCATTATCAACTCTATTGTACACCTTTCTGTATTTCTTAATAAGGCAAACAAATTCGTGTACATTCTAATCTTGATATAACTGTATGACTACAATCATCTCACTTATATTTGCATCCAATTTTGTAAGTATATTTTGTTATTACTATCAATAAACCATCAAGAATTTAACAATAATTGTGTATATCTCTGTCTTTGAGTCACATTTGTATACCATATCCAACTTGGACCTCGGGGACAGGGGGGCACTCAACTTTGGAAGTGACGGGTATGTGCCTACGGAGTCATGAAGTAGGGGGCCTATCGGGTACAAAGCGTTATTTTTAAAACTAAGGGGTCATTGGGTACAAACAAAATAAAAAAGAAGTCATCGAGTATAAGATTGAAAGAAAGGGTCATCGGGTGAAAATTGTGAAAAATGTAGCAAAATTTTGAAACTTTCGGCATAATTTGGAAAAAATGAAGCAAAATTGGACAGTTTCGGCAATTTTTAGTTGCATTTTGATGATGCTATTATAGAAAAAATGGGGTTATGGGTAGCCGCAACCAAAGAAAGGGGTTCATTGGGTAGCCGCAACTAAAAAAAAAAAAGAGGGGTCATCGGGTATGGATTGTAAAGTCCATTTTATCACGTTAAAATTGGGACAATTCTCCCGCGAATTTATGGCTTTGGAATAAACTGAATTCTAAAAAATAATAGAATCCAAATTATATGAGTTTGGTCTTGTTGCGATGCATTGCACTATTACACATGTTCTTATACCAACAAACAGCAAAATAGATAAAAATTAATGAGACTGATTGAGACTCTTTTTTATGGTTTTACAACTAAACTAAAAATTTGATACGATTGATTCTAAATATATTACAAAAAATAAGGTATCTCGTCCCAACGCGCAGTCGGGCTTTCTTGTTAGAACGAGGCGTTCCCTCATACATTATGTTTAGTCGTGCATTGTGTTTAAGTAAGGAACACTGCGAGTTCTCAACTATGAGGTCTATACCTACACGCAAGTGTGTCCATTAATTACGGAACACTGCGAATTCTCAACTATGTCCACGCCGACTGCATGCGAGGTCAAAACCTGGCACGCATAAGTGTGTCTATGTCCTGTTAAGAAGCATGCTGTTTTCAAAGCCCCATATCGAATTCAGAACTACGTCTCACGCCGACTGCGCCAACATAAAACCAAGACCTATAAGCCCTCTATCGAATTACGTCTCACGCCGACTAGCCAACATAAAACCAAGACCTATAAGCCCTCTATCGAATTCAGAACTACGTCTCGCCCGACTGCGCCAACATAAAACCAAGAATTGCGTGCATATCCTATTTGGACATGGACGCACTTGGTTAATGGCCAATGGTGCGGAACCTTGGACTACTCAAATAATGAGTTTTCAACATGCGTCTACGCCGAATAATACCTAAATCGCCATCTCTGTGTACAAGTGTGTTCGGTTATTTGTCCAATTACCAGAATACAAGACATTAAGACGTGACTGTAGGGGATTATTTGTCCAACTACTAGATAGATGGCGCTTCGTTGAAGACACTGCGTCTCACGCCGACCAACACCGTCGGGCTGTTTTCAATCAACTCGCTCTCTCTGTCTGAAATTATTTGTCCAAATACCAGAATCCAAAAAGCCATGTCGTGACTGTAGGGGGATTATTTGTCCAACTACTAGATAGATGGCGCTTCGTTGAAGACATTTGTCCAAGAACCAAAATGTAAAAGAAATTATGATGTGACTATAGGGGATTATTTGTCAAAATACAAGAAAATATCAAATTGAGGGGGCTATTCCCTTCGAAGCAGCTCGGGGCTGTGCCCATGGTGTGGTGGGTATTGTGTAGTTATGCCTTAAGGTCTATTGTTGGAAGTAGCCAATGGGAAGTGGTTAATAACCTTCTGACACTGCCAGTGGTTCAGGGATTAGGCACATTTTTATCTGTCATGGAAGGAGAAGGTTGTGTCTCCAATGTGAAGAAAATTTTTTAACACAGAATTATTTCCATGGAAGGGAAAACTTATTCTTTTCAAGGAAATAGTATTTGCTTTTATAACATGATATAATCAGAGGTAGTTAGAAATAGCTATAAATTATTCTGAACGAAGGAAGCATGATCGCAAAATATGTCGGCAACTAGTGTCTAGAAACACCGATGACAGGAATGGCAGCCGTCATGGGAATACAAAATATTTAGCACCTTGATGGAATTTTGAAATTTAGAGGTGCAGAATTTTGAACCGATCGGGAAGACAAGACATCGCTCATCCAGTAAAGTCTGCTGCAGTCAAGGCTGTTAATTACAGAATGCTGAATCTTTCAGCAGAAATGGAATTAAATGGAGGTGTAAATGAAACCCCAGTCAAGCATCAATGCAGCAGCTAGCAGCGAGTCACAGCAATGATGGATCGATTTGTCGATCATGGTCTGATGATGGCGAAATCTGTGTGTTGGGATCAAGTATTGCAATTTGGGAAGACCAGCTGGGACCACCGGTGAAACAACTGTGATTATGTACTTATATTATGGATACTTGATTGGACATGGATGTCGAAACGGGGTGAGCAAATTTTAAGTAAAGTTAAAATTAATTATAAACATGGACTAGCTCTATCGAGTTCTGACACTCCACTACTTGCAAAGTTGCTGGAATAAGTAGGCCCTACTCTTGATCAATGTCAAATTCATGAGTGATTAATTAGTGGCTATCATGTGATCATAACATTGTTTTACTTTGTGTACGAGAGATAAAAATTATCATGAATGAAAAAAAAAAAAAAAAAATAAATAAATAAATAAATAAATAAGTTTTGGACGATTAGTATCCTGGATAATTTGGATGGTTTAGGTAGGGAAATTTGGTTGGGTAATCGAATTGGCTAGGGAGGCGCCTTGGAAAACATGGGCGTGGCAAAATTAAAAAGGGTGCTGATGTGATAAATGTTTTGTCAGAATTCAGGAATATTTAATTAGTTGCAATCATGTGATCCCCTGGATCAAAAATTTGAATGAGATCTCAAGTAAAATATACTGGCCAAATTTTTGGGGGCATGAATAAGTCATAGTGTGTGTCAGGTAGGAAGAGATTTTGTCAGGCAATCAACCCAGGATGTGATCATGTCAGTTTGGCTGGGAAAAAAAAATGAATCGGATAACAATAAAATATTGGGCAAATTATTTGTGGCATGAATAAATCATATTGTCAGGTAGAGAGAATATATCAGACAATGGAGTACTTGACAAAGCACCCAGACCATATAGTAATTAAAATTTTATATTGGTTTGGTAATCAAACATTTTGGCTAGTGTGAAGTTTGTGCCTTCAATTAAAGGGGTGCCGTGGTGCCAGGGTTTTGGAGAACTGGGCAAGGAAAAATTTATAAGGGGTGCCACTGCCACATTACCAAATTAGTGAATGTATAGGTAATTAGATGCATTCATAAGATCGACAGGGCCATGCGATATCATATAAATACCCTTTTTCAAGGGGAGAATTTTGCCCTTTTTTGAATGAATTCAAAATAAATTTGCAGAGCGAACACCCAACAGGGCAAACAGAGGTCAAGGTCAACAGGAGATCATTAGGGGTCAAACACCATGGAGGGTCGTTGGTTCATGAAATTTGGGGGGGACCACGGAAACTGGAAAAAAAAACCCCAAAAAAGCGTCAAGGTAAATCTGGGTTCATCAGAGGCAAACTGGGATAAATTGTAGTAGGTTCATGAAATTTGGTTAGGGTTAATTTGGGGTTATTCGGGGTCAGATCGCCACAGGTTGTCCCACCGTTATCCGACTGTTGGAATTTTGCAGAACTGGTTAACAATTGCATGTGACATTTCATTTTATGACTTTTGAAGTTTGTGGTGCTTCACTCCTCCTTAAGGATTTTGTTCAGTCAGGGAAGCATGAGCCTTTCTTTTCTGAGCGTTTATGGTTAAGAAGTTCAAGGTCATAATGTAGGTCAGAAGGTATGGATTGTTGAAAAATATGGGATTGGAATTTTAGGTAATTTGAGGGCAAAATAAGAAGGCTCAAGGAGTTTTTCATGGAACTTGGGGAAATGGAGGAGCAGTCAAAGTCACAATTTCTTGGGTCAGGTCAGGCTTATCAGGGTCACCTGAAGACATTGTATAAAGGTCAGATGGTCACGCAACTTTCGATAAAAGGGGTTCCAGCAGATTCAGGCAGTAGATAATAGTATCGGGTGTTTACGGAGCTTGGTAAAAAGAGGTACGTAGCATAGGAGGTTAAAAATGTTCAAGATGTTGGCTTTACTCAAGGTTATCTGGAGTCTAGTACGTACATGTAAGACAGAGGAAATGGGGAAAGCGGCAGGATTTGGGCAGTAACATCAAGTGAAGTAGTCATTTGGGAGATCAATGGGAGGTCATTCAATGTTGGTATTCATGAGGCTTGGAGAATGATCCCATTGAAAGTTAACAATTCACCAGGCAATTTACAAGATCAATTAAGTCGGTTTCGGGAAGTTGGAAGCATACACTGCATTTCATCAGGTTATTTAGGTACCTAATAAATCAAATAGAAATAACAAATTCCTGTTCTATGTCTGGGCCGGGTAACTTAAACAGTAAGGAAATTCCTGTCCCTCTCATTCCTAGGATAAGGAATTTTGTGTAGTAACGGCGAAATGAAATAGGAATTTTGCATAGCGTTAAGTTGCTTCCCAGTTTCTGTTTTCTTTTTCTGATTTATTTCAGGTTGAATCAACATATTGGTGGTCGCACGTGACAGGGAAGATATAAAGAATGATATACATGTAATACGTTTCTGGACATTATTTGGACCATTTAGACCACATCTAATGATATCCGAAGCAAGCGTATGGCAGGACAAGACAAAGTGGGACAGGAACACTTTCAGTGTACAATGCGGACATTATGTATTAAAGGGCAGGTCTATTGCAAAAACAAGTTCATCTCTATCGAGGAGAATAATTATTAAATTACAAGTTGACACTTGTTGCAACTTTTTATGCATATTTCTCCTGGAAAAAAGAGAAATTGGGTGGGTGAAGTTGGTACGGGTTCGTCCCCCGTTTGAAGCGGAATCAATTTTCAAGGTAGCCGGCTGACTACGTAAGTAAAGGAAGCGGACACTATATCATACTCTCATTTAATACCTGTGTGACACAATCACAATCACTTTGACAAGTTTGACATTAGCAACATGGTTGCTGCAACAATGAGTTGTACTATATTTACCATAAACAATACTGTATAACAATATGCAGACTATTTTGTTCTCATTTCGGAAACAAGCCTCACACAGTATTGTTACTATGTGTTCGCTTTGTAATATTTCATCCAACTGAAACTATAATAACTATAGCATTGCAATATTGCACAGGGAAATCAGGTACACGAGTTTGTGGACTTAACATGGTTTATATGCTAGTCTCAGATTGATCGCGCTGAAATTAATATTTTATCTTTAGCCCAAATATTTATTATGATATTGATATACATATGAATTGTAATATCACAATTGCCTAATATATAAGAAAAAAGCGGCTGATTTATCCATATCTTTAAAAAATTTGTGTGAACAACAACCATTATCGTTATGTGCATTGAGAATGTTGAAAGTCCCTTTGGCAAAGCAGGCACAGTCATGCATGATGTCAACTTGTTCTAGGTCAAATCTGTCTTGTTCGAAGGAACTCATCGTTTAAGTTGGTTTTTGCAGAATATCAATTTTAAACGTCTTATTTTCATTGTCCTCAAAACATTAGCTTTTGCCAATGATATGATGTTGTCTGAGCAATATATATGACCATTGAATGCCATTAATTATATCGTTACAATGTCAGACAATCTCATTCTTTGGGAACAAATGATAGATATGATATGTAGATACTGGTATGCAAAATGGGTTGGCTTCGCAGCCAAAGCAAAGTTGCCATTTTGTGTGTAATATTGAGTTAGGCACCGCAGGTAGCCTAACTCGCTAGTATGTTCTTGCCATTTCTATCTTTTATTATACATTAAGTGCTCTACGCCCTTACGACGATCACTGATGGAGTCAATTTAGTTTACTTCACTTCCTGGGCAGTAGTACTGGGCACATTTGGAAATATTTGCACAGCTAGTTAATAGTCGGCCTGCTCACTTCATAACTACATTTATAATTAGTGAATAAAAATATATCCAATTGAGGGCCTTCTGCGCATTGGCGAAAACAGCATTTTGCTTGTTACGTCATCAGGGGTGGATTACGGGCTCAGGCGGGCGTCAGTGATTAAGCTGAGGATAAGCTGTTGCGCAAGCCTTCAACTTGCCAGCATGGTAAAGGTATCGATGTGCAAGGGTGCACAGGGAAATTAGGCTTCATAATAGGAGGAATTCAATCACCAGGGTGCCATGGGGTAGTAAGCCAGGGGTCATCCTACGTTCTCAATTTTTCTCCCAAAAATATAATAGAGGAGTTTTTCGAGTTCTCGTAGCCCGCTGCTGCCACGATTGTTTTTTCTTAGGCCCAAAGCCTTAACAAGTAAGTCTAAAATGTACAAGTATAGTACATGTTGTACATAGGGAAGATAAACTCAAGAATTGATGCACAAACAAAAATAGGCACACGTTTGGCTATTATTCGGGAATATATACTGGGTGCAGCTCGTACCTCTTCCTTACACAAAAGGTGTCTTGTAAAGTTGAGATAAATTATCTAAAATATCCTTGCGTTTGTCAATGACATCAAGGGCGCACATTTCAAGTGATTCTGTGAAGGTTTTTAACGACGCTAATAAGCCTGGGGAGTTCAGCTGTCAAAAAGGATAGCTAGGGTTCATGTGGAGGCTTATAGAATCACAAGTGAAAAAAAAAAAAAAAAAGGGGGGTTGGGCAAATTTCTGTGCCATAAATTTGTTTAGCGGTAAAAAGGACAGGGCCACAAATTTAACCTTGAATCCAATTATATGAAAATAATTGGATCACCATAGGTAATTGTATAAGTGTTTACAAATAGTAATAATTAAGTAACTAATAAATTTGAGAAATAGTGCATGAGAAGTTGAACGAAATATGTCAAATATCAGATTACTTTCCTGAATGTTTCCGGCTTCAGGAAAGTAGAATTAATGTATATGCACTTTTCTAAGGAATTTATATTAAAAGATTGACTCAATAAATGTATGTAAACTTCTCTGGAGAAATTTTCTCTTGAAAAGTTAAGCCAAGTTTGATGTAATATAACGGTACCCTTTGGGTCCGTATTTCATTGGATAAGCTGAAGTTAAATCCAATTCTGGTTTACAAATAAATGGAGATACTCCTGACAGATATGCCAGCAAAACTTTGAGTAAAATGTGCCTCATTTCATCTGGGGTAATAAAGTTTATTGTATTTATACAATAAACAAATTTACCTCCTGTGAAAGAGTCTAACCCTGGTTCATAGCTTGTGCTTGGACAAATCAATATGATTGATTTATTGATTGGTTGCCTAGTATTGGCTTTATATAAGGACCAATGAGGTTTAAGGTCTATTGTTGGAAGTAGCCAATGGGAAGTGGTTAATAACCTTCTGACACTGCCAGTGGTTCAGGGATTAGGCACATTTTATCTGTCATGGAAGGAGAAGGTTGTGTCTCCAATGTGAAGAAAATTTTCCCACCCACCACACCCAAAACTTAGGTCATATCCCAGTATTCAATACCTTTGTGGACAGTCAACAGGGAGCATTCAATTTGGCTGGGAAGGTATCCATATCGTACAGGGTATAGAGGTACATAGACCTAAAGGGTAGGCCCTATTGCAGTCTGCGTTTTAATGGTAGCTTCTGGGCATGGGCAAATTACCAGGAAGAGGGCGGTTAAGCTGGCCAAGGGAGAGGATTCAATAAGTGCACATTTTAACTTCTCTTGGAGAGGTTAGGCCACATTTGTGTATACAGATCTAGGTGTTCAGGAAATCCCTTTAAAAAGGGTTCTGTAGCTTGCCGGTTAATACATTGCTGTTAACTTCTTTAAAAAGTTGGGCCACACTTGGCGAGTGTGGAAAGGACTTGAGAATACCCTGGAGGGCCCCGTATCTTACATGAAATTAATTTGGGTTAACTTCTCTGCAAGAAGAGGAGTTGGGCCACACTTGTGTGTGGGCCATGGAAATTCCCCGGAGTGCCCCGTATCTTATGAGGAATTAATTTGGGTTAACTTATGCGAAAAGAGAAGTTGGGCCACACTTGCATGTGTGTAAAGGGGCTGAGGAAATTCCCTGGAGGGCCCCGTAGCTTACGAGGAATTTGGGTTAACTTCTTTGCTTGAGACAAGAAGTGGGGCCACACTTGCATGTGTGCAAAAGGGCTTGGGGTAATACCTGGAGGGCCCCATATTCATTAATTCATTTTCATTCATTTCTTTCATGCATTTAAAATGTATTGTACAAGGAATTAGCTTGGGTTAACTTCTCAGACTTCTCTCTGAGAAGTTGGCCCAGATAAATTCATTCATTTTCATTCATTCATTCATTCTTCATTGCATTTCAGTTATGCATCTTACAAGGAATTAATTTTGGTTAACCCCTCTATGATAAGATAAGATTGGGCCACACTTTGTGTGTGTGCAAAAGGGCCCGGGAAAATTCCCTGGAGGGTCCGTATCTTATACAAGAGATTAAGTTGGGTTAACTTCTCTGTGAGAAGTTGGGCCACACTTTGTTCGGAGAGGCTCCATACCTTACGGGTAAGTAGTGTAGGCATGAGCTCAGGAAATTACCGAGAGGGCCCCGTATCTTACGGGTGAGTAATTAAGGAATTGGCTCGGGAAATTCCCGGGAGGGCCCCGTATCTTACGGGTGAGCCAACACTGTGTGTACATGTAGATGGGAACAGACTCTGTATTTACGGGGAAAGTAAAGACTATCCAGGTCAAAATTGTGGCGGTAAAAAAGGGACAGGGCCACAAATTTAATCTTGAATCAATTATATGAAAATAATTGGATCACCATAAATAATTGTATAAGTGTTTACAAATAGTAATAATTAAGTAACTAATAAATTTGAGAAATAGTGCATGAGAAGTTGAACGAAATATGTCAAATATCCAGATTACTTTCCTGAATGTTTCCGGCTTCAGGAAAGTAGAATTAATGTATATGCACTTTTCTAAGGAATTTATATTAAAAGATTGACTCAATAAATGTATGTAAACTTCTCTGGAGAAATTTTCTCTTGAAAAGTTAAGCCAAGTTTGATGTAATATAACGGTACCCTTTGGGTCCGTATTTCATTGGATAAGCTGAAGTTAAATCCAATTCTGGTTTACAAATAAATGGAGATACTCCTGACAGATATGCCAGCAAAACTTTGAGTAAAATGTGCCTCATTTCATCTGGGGGTAAATCGATATATGTATGTATATGTATGTATGTAATCCTAACCTTAAACCTAACCCTAGACATTACCTTGACTATAATTATAACTGTGATCCTAACCATATTCCTAAAACTAGTCCTAACCCGAATGCTAACCCTAACCTTAAACCTAACCTAAAATGACCTAAACCCTAATAAACCCTTTTCAAATGAACCATTGACCCTTTATACTATTATGCTGTTCCCAGTTGTCTGTCATTCCTATGACCTACCAAGAGATAAAAGAAAGGCAGGGACTCAAGAGATAAAAGAAAGGCAGGGACTGCCTTTTGAGGAGAGTGAGAGCAATCGCTCTCTACTGCTCGATGCTCTCCTTCAATCTGATTTAGGAGAGTGATATTTAGCTCTCCTTAGTTGACCATTCTCTCCATACATTCTATTGTAAATGCTCTAATCAGCTGGCTGTCCTTGAAAGCTCCAGAAGAGCTATTTAATGCTCTCCTGCAAATTCCAAAAGACAGTTCCTGGAAAGGTCTGTATAAAAGATGTTTGGTATACAGTGTAATATCATATATCAGGTCATATATCTTCATCAGGAGGTGTATAGGTTTCAGCTGGAATAGCCCATACCTATTATATTCCTCTATCAATAATGTAAATGGTTTGATTAGATTAAATTCTGATTCAGTCAACTTCTATTACACTGTATACCAAACATCTTTTATACAGGCCTTTCTTTTATCTATTGGTAGGTCATAGGAATGACAGACAACTGGGAATAGTATATTAGTCCAAAAAAGGGTCTTTCTATAGGGGCTGCATGGATTTCAATTTGAATATCTCAATCTTAGGTCCTGCGTTAGACTCTTACTCTTAGACAAGAAACTTTCTTATAATCATCTCTAATATCATGCTATAGGACAAAACTGGTGGGAAATTTAAGGAATTTGTTTTTTTCTTTTCCACCACTTTTTTCCAATCTGCATGTACATGTAGCCTTTGTACAATATTGTTTTAGTTTGTTAAAAGATTTTCCTCAAGCTAAGGACATATGTAATGATTTCTATGTTTTCAGAGAGCCCTAGCCTACCTGTTGCCATCTGGGATAACAGATAAGAGAGCCCGTCCTGTGATGAAGCCACCTGAAGAGTACTACCCACCAATGAAAGCAGGACAACATGGTCCAGATGGAAGGCCATTACACTTCCTATTCTACACCAGAAACCCACAATACTATGAACTCATGCATGTAAGTTGTAGTCATCCTTCTGTGTTAAAGAGGATGAGTACCAGTCTTCCTTATCCAGACCTCTTTTATCTGGATCTCTCTGTTATCCAGCTTTGTGATCTTTATATGAAAACATCATGTCCGGGTAAAAAAAAAGGTTGGACTGTTACAGTACTTGTTGATGCAAATTGTCTCCCATTACTGCAGCCTGGGTGTAATTACATGTGGTGTCAGATGTGAATGTTGTTGCCAGATGTGAATGTTGTTGCCATCCCTGACCAGGGTTTAGTCAAACTTCATACTGAAGGGCTAGGATCTAACCTTGTATACTTTCACTTGTACACCTTCACTATCTGAAACTACTTTCATTCAACAGTAAATAAGCAAGGACTAGATTTTGACGAGAATTACAGAATTAATTCTCGTAATGATTCTGTTGCGAGAATCAACTTCTCTCATTGTATCATACAGTAAGTGCAGTGACTATAATGGATTTTGATTCTCGCAAACCAAGACGAAATCTAGGCCCTGAGATGCACAACCTTGTGGATGAAGATAGAGTGCTAGAAAAACCTCTCCATTTGAAAATTTGAGGGAGTGGGTGGGTGTAGTAGTTCTGTCCAGCATTGCACTACTATGTTCCCAGGTTTGAGCCCCTGGACGTTCCCTGCAGACTTTGTGTGCATTTGCTTCCCAGTCCATACTTGCTCTTGCAGGTTTTCTCTGGCTACTTCAGTTTCCTCCTATTTTTAAATTAGGCTTTCTTCCCTGAGTATATTGATCTGCCTTGTCACCCATATTGGTTGTGATAAAATAAAGGTATTGGAGTTGGACAATTATTTCTTTGGAAGTACTTTTACTTCTGGTTTTGCTATTCCTTGGATTTCCAAATAGTGAAAGTGAGAAATAAGCAAAAAGTGAGAAGAATCATCAGTAATCTTAGGTACTGAGCAAGTTATTAATTGCAGTACAACTTAATTTTCAAAATTTCTGACTTTGGCCTGAGTGGATCAGATTGGTTCACATGAGAGACAAACTAATGATGATGAACCAGACAATAAAGGTAGGGATAACCATCAAAATTTCATGTTGCCCCTATTGATACAAAAGATTGTTTTCTGGATAGAACTCATCAATAGAAGTATTTTGGTGATTAAATGGTCAAAATCGGTCAAAAACTTTTTGAATTATGAATTTTCAAAGTTTCCCATTCTGACCGGTCATTGGAACGAAATAAAATGACAAGGTCCAAAAATATCAATTGGGAGCAAAATTGGCATAAGCATATATTTACCTTTATATATTTCTTTATTTTAACATATATGCAAACATGAAACAAGCATATTGTGAAAGTATCAAAGGGTTTCTTATGAAATGGCACTTTACTAGTCAATGGCATAAATTATTTTTTCAAACCGAGGCATTGAAATCATGCATTTAGCGAACATTTGCCAAAAATCATCCAAGATGGCCGATATGGCACAAAATCAAAATTGCACTAAGTCCAGTTAAACTTTTTTTTTTTCACATCCAAAAATGTCGGATGTTATTGGGTTTAATATGACCAATTAGTAGGTGTATGTAAATTAAATCTTAAGTGTCATTGAAGGTCATTGACTCATTCACAACAATAGTGGTTATCCACTTCACTCATCATGCTCATGTGTGACTTCTAACAAAAGGTGCTGGTTCCCGTAGTATTCCTCATTCCAAACAATTCAATACATGACCTCGGAGTTACCTGCATGACTTTCAAGGGCTATTTTGAAACAGTTATGGTTGCACATTCAGGTACTTCTTTTGAAAGTTCTAAACAAGGTATAGCCAGCAGCAAGTTGTAGATGGTATGGGCCTAAATATAAGAAAACGTTTAGGGTTGAAATCAGGTGAAAAATACATCAAATGAGCACGAAACTTCACATTTATGTTCAGAAAGGTGTCTTCTTAGCATGATTCGAAAGGAGTATGGAAATTCCAAAGGGAAGCTGGTGATTTAATTTGTAACTCGAGATCTACTTGTTCAATATTTTAACCTTTTACAGAGGGTATGATAGAGGTATTACTGGCAACTCTGCCAAATTTCAGCTCAGTAGGCCACGTTTTTCACCTGAAATTATTGACATGAATATTTTGTGCCATTCTTGAGCAGTGCTGAACTCAGCCACTGGCAATTAAAAGCGCACTGTGGCGATGGACCAATTTTGACTCGCACTTACAGAAAAATGAAATAAGTTATGTTGCTGTAATTTGCAAGATAGTTACAAAATATAATTGGCATTAACTTCCCCAATTTATTCCAACAGGTGTGTTGTCTGCAAGGACCATATCCAAGAAGGGGATTCTGTCGCCAGTAATTCCAACAATTCCTCCCACAGGATCAGGGGCAACATCACCTGCACCACATCTAATGTAGTATATCTCATTTCTTGCAGTGTTTGTGGTATACAGTATGTGGGAGAAACTAAGAATGCACTTAGGAAGCGGTTTTATGGACACAGGTCCACTATCAACACCAAGAAGCTTGACACCCCTGTTGGTAATCACTTTAACCTCCCCAACCACTCCATCTCCGACATGATCGTACAGGGCATTGAGTCTTTAGGTAACCGCCCGACACCGTCCGTGCCAGCAGGGAGAAATTCTGGATGAAGCGCCTTCGTACCATCCAGCCACACGGTCTCAACATCCAAGAGGGAAACGACTAACTTGTTTTTCATCATCATACTATTTTGCCCCCCCCCCATTTTTTTTCCCAAATAATTTTAAATATACTTTTCTTCCACTTTATTATTTTAGTTTTTATTTCCAATTTACATCTATCATTTTGTAATATGTTCATGTAGTTGCCATTCATTTTCATATTTCTATTCAGCCCATTGTCTTCATTCATATCCTTATCCCTCTTACTTCCTTTCATGACATCCTACTTCCTGCCCCTATTGATATTTCCCAAGTAACACTTATGTCTTCTATTGTCTTGCTAATTTCCTCTTCCTTTATGTCCATGTCCCTATATATATGCATGTTTGTGTGTTGTCTTGTCACTCTGCCTTTGATAAAGATCCTGCTAGGATCGAAAGCTCAGGCCCCTAAAACTTTGAAAAATAAAAGAATGAGATCAATTTAGAAATGTCTGTGCAAGCAGTGCACAGTTGAGCTCCCTGCATGTCTATGGGAGTGTTCTAATCAAGTTGATGGTTCATTGGTCATCCCTAATAAAGGTGATGAATTTGATACTGATATGTATAAAAAGGGCATTTCGTGATCCACAGCCTCATCCTCCCACTTTTCTAAAAAAGTTGAGATTTTTATATCACCGGAAACATCTGGCTACATAATGTTTATGTACAAAAAATTTCTTGCAAATTAATTCGTTTAGCAAAAGATATCGTGAAAATTGAATTTCGTTCATACCAGAACGAACTTACAACACATTGTCTATGGAGTAGTGTAATACACATAATCATCATGATCATGCATAACTAGCAAACGCAAAATCGGAATCAACTGACATTTTAGGAATAAGCTTTTTTCGTGGATATCTACTGCAAAATGTCATAAAAAGAGGATGCTAGGATCACGAAATACTCCTTTAAATAATAGTCTGTTAAATTTTTATTCCAAACTTACAGAATACATACTCAGAGCTACTTAAAGTGGTGCACATTGAGAGGCGGAAAATTGCAGCTGGTATATTGGAGTCTGACATGGAAGCAATGTAAGGCAGTAACTAATTGTTGTGTAACCAGGGGTGATTGGGCTATTCCAGTTGAAATCCATACACCCCCTGTGGAAATTATGAACTTAATCTCCCACACAGCAGGTGTAGATTTTAAATGGAGGTACCCTTTCAGGTTTTCCCCCATTTAATTCCCACTCCTGTGTGGAAGATTAAGGCCATATCATCCCTAGGGTGTGTATGGATATCAACTGGAATAGTCTATTATATCTGTATTTGTATGAAATCAAAACTAAAGTAATAATTGAAATTCATTTATAAATTCAGTGGTGAACAGTTGAGAGCTGCTGCAGCTTTGGTTTAATTTTGCATTATAATTGTTTGAAGATGATGGGCATGATGATAATAAATTTCATTGAATTGCATTGCCTCTCCATCCAAAAGTGTTTGACTTTATAGTCCAGACGGCTCCATTTTACGTCTTCATCTGCCTCTTAATTGGTTGAACTCAGAAGAGTCAAGATGCAACATTTGATGACTGGTCATTTTCATGTTATGCTCCCCACATTTGAAACCATTTTCCAGATCATATCAAGAGCTAGGTCTGTGGACTAGGGGTGTAAATGCACGGTTATTTGTCTAACCATTTAAACGGACCACAATCCGGTCGGTTAACCATTTTTAATTTAAAAAAAAAGTTTTGTAATGTTTTTCCTACCCTTATACAAACTCTAAACCCTTCCCAAACCTTACTACATAGTGTGGACACATTCAAGAATCTGTTGAAACATCATCTCTTCATTACAACGAATGACATTTTTGCTTTAAATTACTGTACATAGCATTATATTTTGCAGGTATCATTTCCATTGAATAATCATTGCATATTCTTTACTTTTTGTGCCTAGTTTTGTCGCATCTTGATGCAAATAATTTTGGTTTGGCATTCTGTAAATTCCAGTGACTGATTGGTCGATTGATTTGATTCTGATGTTGATGTTTCAGAGATTTGGCACGTAGTGAGTGGATCAACAAAGATGAGCTGGAGCAGAGGTGCATAGAGGGTATTAGTGAAGAACAGGTACAAACTGTGGTTACTTTAATACAATAAAGGTATTGTTTTAAGCCTAAATGCTGTACCTCTATTGTCATATACAACAGTGACGATACCATAAAGAACAATGCCAAAAACGATGGTATGGCTGATGTGTTATGAATGCGGAGTGACAATACAGATGCTTAAAACAATAGCTTTATTCTCATTCTTACACATTTTGTTACAAATATACTATAGACCTATTTAAACCCAATTTTAACGATTAATTGTGATAAACCCGAAGTGTGAAATAATTTCCCCAAATGCGCACTTAGAAAAAAGTACCTCTTCAGCATCATGTACAGTGCAAAGTTCCAATGTGTAACAGGAATCATAACAACAATGAAATTTTAGCACGGCCAATTGTGGATGAGAGAGTTACTTTTGCTAAAGATTCACAATCAGTCACATACTCAATGCACAACGGTGGTATATCTTGTGTGAGAGATTGACTTGTGGAAGAGGTGATGCATATTTTGTCATTACTTTGAAGATATCTAAATGGTGAAAAATGATCAATGTTTGCTAATAGCAGTTCGAAAAAAATAAATTGTATAAATAATATTTAATTTGTGGTCTATACATTCATCTTTTGAACTACAAATCTTCTGTATTAGACCTAGCACTTGGGGGGGGGCTTAAAAGTAGAGTTATTAAAAAAAATATGAAATGGAGTATTGAATGGGAATTTACATATTATGTGACCATCCATCTCAAACCGCTCGTAAAGTCGGCAAATTGTATTTTGAGTTACAGTCCAAAATGTGCACAAAACTTGTATTCAAAATGTACCTAATAATTGTCCTACAAGTTTCTCATTTCAGTCCAGTCAAATACCAATCTTTAATCCTATTGTTGAAGAGGATAATAAGCTTATACTTATAGTAAATAGCTTTAGTCTTTGTTTGGCTAAATCCTGTTCAAGTGGTGGGTTAACCAACAATTAACAATGAGAGGCCATTCCTGAACCTCGTTGACTTGGGGATGATTTGAAGTGACCGCCAATTATGACCATTTGATATTTAATACCAGCAATATAGAAAAACAGATATATTGAAACACCAAAATAATGTACCTTTTTACTGAAGGAGCAAAGTTTAACAAGCCATAACTCCGCTTCTGGATATCGTTTGAAGTCAAATGATATATCATTATAAAGCTTGTTACATATATTTTCTTAACACGGAAGAGGGCTCCAAGTAGTGCACATCCAAGCCTAAAAACAAATAAAATAGAATTAAAAAAAAAATTAAAAAAAAGATCAAACTTCACTCACTCTTGTTATATTTTATCAGAGACATGTATTCGGCTGCAGAACACATGCCAGGAGAGCCCCTCCTAGGCCATCCAGAAAGTTAAAATCCATGAGCATCTGAGGACTGGACCTGGACTCCACCACATACCCTGAATTAAATACTTTGCTTGGACTGTTTTCTTAATCATTTTTCAAACCTATGCAGCCACTATTTATTTACTGTCCCTGGACTCCACCTGTTACACGCTGCATTCACCCAGTTGCATATGTGGCACTCCAGGTTCATTTCATTTCAGACAGTAGCACTTCAGAATATCCATATGAAAATGCCAGCCCTAAACAAAGCTATCACTTGAGTGGAAAATCAAGA
Source organism: Amphiura filiformis (assembly GCF_039555335.1). Taxonomy (NCBI): domain Eukaryota; kingdom Metazoa; phylum Echinodermata; class Ophiuroidea; order Amphilepidida; family Amphiuridae; genus Amphiura; species Amphiura filiformis. The sequence continues at coordinate 37,754,064 of NC_092634.1, read as the reverse complement.
CAAGACCAAGAATCAAAAGTCGCAGCGGAGAACGGAAAATGCATGTCGCAATGGAAAAACGTCTGATGACTATGCAGTGGAACCTTAGACAGGGAGAGATTCTATTGGTGTATATTTACATCTTTTTGTATCATTTCTTTACAGTATTCCAGGTTTCTGGCATTATTGGAAAGGATCACCCAGCAGCCCTATGCCAAGGAAGCAGAGGAATATGTATGGCAATTTAGAAACAAAATGCAGGCTATTTCCAAAAGAGAAAAGCAACCAGTAAGTATACAGGCATAATTGACATCAAATAAAAAGAGGTTAGAGAGTTTGAACTCCGCCATGTCTATGGGTCGTCTCGGACCCAGCCGGCTTGTGCTCCATCGTCATTAAGCAAGCCACCTGGGAACATGCAGGTGATGTCTCTGATTGGTCAATGACAAATCCCCTTGTTTTATGGAACTTCAACTTGTGATTTGCATATTTTTTGAAAAGTGAGTTCTTTTTTCTCTTTTCATTAAAAAAAATTAAAACCTATTTTAGAAGCTTAACTTTCTGTTACAAAATGGAACTTGAAGTTTTGTGAGTATATTTCTACTTCTGGATTTGAATTTAGGCCAATCAGTCAATCAACCAATTAGAGACATCGCTCGCTTACATGTCCCTAGATGGTTTATTTAGTGACAAAGGAACTCAATCCGGCTGGGATGGAGGCTAGTCTGTGTGTTGCCTGTGGAGTGCAAACTAGAGTACCTCTGGATTATTTCATTAGTTTTTTACATGTACCCAGCAACTGTCAAAATCATTTGATTGTAATGTAAATGTTGACTTCTCTGATTGAAAACCTGAATACAAAACCCACCCAAGTCCATGGAAAGTGACTTTGAGAAAACTAAAAATCAAATGTGTATCATACATGCTGGCTATACATGTACATACATGCTAGATTTCATATGCTCAATAGACGCACGGACATAGAGGGTGGATTTGGGTTCAACTTTTATACATAGGATAGGGCTATGTATAAGTAACAATTTCCCATGCTTAACTCAATTCGGCCATAGTATGAACTTGGGTAGGTTTTGTATTCATGTGTTCAATTGACTCATGTATTACATGGAATAAGGCTGCAACATACAAAGATATTAAAACGTTTAAGTCTTGGGTCGATGCAGGGATGATGCTGTTGATTGGACCATGGACCTTTAATTTTTATGTGTATAAATACAAAAACATCCACATATACTCTGATCAGCTCTTAATAGGCGGGACTCATAACATCGTGGATTGATACAGAATGGCGTACACACAGCTAGGCGCAGAACCTCACGCGAACTGCGCTTTATGCGTTTCTTGAATTTACTGCGTGCGTAAGTTGGAACTTTATTGACTCGCGCAGTAACAAAAACGGAATAATTCCCGCCTATTAAGAGCTGATCATAGTATAGTCATATATTTTCTTGTCATTGCTATCAGTGTTCATATTACAAGTTTCTATCGCACTCCTCTACAGATCCAGTATGATGAATCAGGGCGAGGCTTTGCATTTGGTAAAGGCATGAAAAAATCGGCGCGAGCTTCAGTGATAATCAGAGACCAGGGCAGTGGCAAAGTTGTGGTTAATAATACATCGTTTGTCAAATTTTTCCCGGAATTACAAAACAGGTGAGTGAAAGACTGAGTGTTAATCTCAGAATCGTGTTAATTGTATTGTATTGTATTTTATTTCACTCGAAAAATCATGGCCAAAGGCCAAATTACATGCGGTTTACATTTTTAAAACATTAAGAAACATTTATAATCAACATGGAATATTGCACATACATCATAAAACATCAAAACTACATAGATAATCAAATGGGGCATTATATGTAAAAAATTAAAACAGATTTTTGAGCTTAACTCAGAATAAAATGAAAATGCATATTGATTTCATCCTCGAGCAGTGAAGCAACATAAATATAATACTGAGATGCTAAAAAAGTCATACTAAAAAAGTATACTGCATACGGCACATGACACCCGCTACACAACACACGCCCACCTGATCAGGCCGAGCTCACATAGGAGTATAATTATAGTCTCAGATACTATGTGAACTCAGCTGGACCGAACGGGCGCACAGCGAACACCGTACACCGCATACAGCATAACCCATGTGAAGTCAGCCTAAGCAGCAGAAGAATCAGATAAACTGGAAGCTGGCAAACACATCAATGCTTATTATTTAGAAGCCTGCACATGAATGGGATGGGGCTATCCCCATATCTCTTGGTTCTTCCTGATAGACTTTTGTTTGTCTTAATCTCATACTCCTGTTCATGGGGAACCAATCAGAGTATCTTTCTGACTTGCAAATTCAACAGCAAATTTGGTACAAAGTTGTAAACGCCTGCTGGACAGTCTTTGGAGTCCAGTAAGTTCCAAAGCTTCCGTGTAGGAATCATACTTGATACCCAGAATAATTTGGCAGGCACGTTTCTGGATATTCTCCAGCCTTTCAGATTGCTCGGCAGTCAGATTACTATGCCAGACTGGGTGGCATATTCTACCACTGGGCGCACATAAGAAACAAACACAGAAACTAGGTCCTCAACTGGAAGTCCAAATCATTTCAAACGATTGAGCATATATAGCCTACGGCTACCTTTGCTGATCATATTGTTTACCTGAATATCCCAACTCAGATGTGATTGGATGCTAAGACCCAGAATTTTGGTCTCAGTAACCACCTTAAGCTCCTTCCCACCAATCTTGAGAACAGGTGGACTAGGTGGGCAGCGCTTAAAGGTGATCTGCATCGCTTTGCACTTTGAAAGGGTTAAGCTTGAGGTAGTGACTGTTAGCCCAATCATCAAGGTCCCGAACATCCATATCAATCTTGCTTGGCTTATTGGTGGTACGGATCTCTGCAAGGCTCATGTCATCAACATATTTTTAAAAACTGGGGTCCTGGCATTCACAGCAGCGCTGTTAACCATACCGATGAATGTGATAGGCCCGAACTTCGTACCCTGGGGTACTCCACAGGAAAGAGTTTGCCAATCTGATGTGGCAGAGTGATAGTGGACTCTTTGCCTCCTTGACCTGAGAAATTCTGCAATCCAGGGAATTATTTCAATCTCACACCAAGATCACACAGGCTTTGGATGGCAAGGGTGTGGTGTATGCAATAAAAATCCTTGGAGAAATCTGTTACCACCAAACAGTCAATGCTATTGCACTTATCGGTACCTTTGTAAAAAATATCAAGCAATCCAATCAAGCACTTGGTGGTAGAAGAGCCCATGATACTGCCATACTGATGGCGATCAATAGAATGAAACATATCATCAAGTGCCCATTCAGAAACAAATTCTTCGCACACTTTAGCTAAATGGGCAGTTAAAGAGATATGCCACAGTTTAGAGATCGTGGCAGGCATTTCTGTGGGAATAGGGGCTATGGTGGCATCCTTCCAGACTTGTGGGATCTTACCCTCTTTGAGAGATGAATTGAATATGTCGGTAACAGGTGTGCTAAACTCACAAGCGAATTCTTTCAAGAGTCTAATGGGAAGATCATCAGGGCATGGTGATTTGCTGGCATTGAGTTTGCTTCACTTACCAAACATATCCCAAACATGAATTTGAGGGGGAGGTCTGGAAGGCAAAAATGCAGGAAGATCTTTGTGTGAAAGTTGGGGTCTGCTCTGAGAGACAGAAGCAAAGCTTTTGTTACTGGCTTCTGCAATACCTGTTTCATCATTCTGTGAAATACCAGGAGCAGCAATTAATGGTGACTGCTTTTTGTTTCTTTGTGATTAATTGTATACCGGTATGCCAACCAGCAGGGTCACATGTTTTGAGGTTCTGGAGGCGGTCCTTGTCAGTTGTAATAGAACTTCTTTGCACAATCAATATAAAGGAGGTCAACTTTATTCCGCAGAAAACGCATAAATACATCTTCTTTTCTGCGAATCAAACTTGCAGTTTCTTGATAAGATTTAGAAAAAAATTTCAGGTGTTATCCACAGCTTATCTGATGTGTAATTTGATAACTTTGGTGGGAAAGTGCCATTCAATGGCTTCATGAACAGTGGAATAAAAGGCATCGGCCTTGTCCTCTGTATATACTAGTAGCATTGAGAACCTCATCCCATGTGTGACTTGTAATCCACCTACCAAACTCATGGATGTCTGGTTTCAGTAATGGCCTAACTGTTCTTTTAATTACACGACCTGGGGTTCTTACAGCACCTGAGGGTGACCAATAGATAGTGTTATGATCACTTTTTCCCAAAGGGGAACACACATTAACACTTCCTGCACAAATCCCATAAATGGGAATATTCCCTTCCTTGCGTATGTAGGATGCCTGCCATGGCATGAGTGGCCATCTTGGATGTACAGTATAGTAAAGGTGAATTTAATTTTTTTTATTGGGTGACAAAAAAGAAGAAGATTAAATTAAGTTTCAGTGTCTTTTGTGTGGTTCATTACTGTCTCATAAATTGCATCCTGTGCAATAGAACAACTGTCCATAATCATGGCATAAATCATGAGTAATGTCCAGTAACTTTTTCATTAAGTTCTTCTTAACACAACTTAAGAACACAACTGTTCATTATAAGTTCAAATCACTGTTCGGAGAAAATGCATAGTCCAACATGGTGAACAATGAACCAAATATGTTTGTTCTTTACATGCATTTATAAACTGCTTTTGGTTGGGTTTAGCAAAACAATGATAAAGTCTTTTAATTAACTTTCTGAATCGATAACTTATGATTCGGGTAACTTTCAAAAACTTCAAAGCACAACTTGGTGAATGTTTTTGTCTTTTTCAGCATTTATAATGTGCAACAAATATGCTCAGGGATGTACTCAAAATTACCCTGTTTGTCCCTGTACAGTCAAATCACCTAAATATGAGACTATTACAAATTGAATTTGTCAGTGCACGGCTTGGTTAACGTCTTTCACTTGTAACTTGAGTCTCTGCTGGTTTCGCTGCACTCTTGCTGGTTGTTGATGTTGGTAGTGGTACACTGGAGCTTGCAGATGGTGCTGATGAAGCTGGTTGCATTTTATCAGTTGCTCTGGTCTGAATACTTGGTAACAGAAATGGCTGAAGTTCCACATGAATGCCATTTCAAGTTTAAAACTAAAACAGGGGGCAAATACCTTCCATTTGACCTCTACAAATTGGGCAAGTCTTATTCTGTGCACAAAGCTGACTGCCACATTCCTTACAATATTTATGAGCACAAGGGACAACAAAGTGTGTTGCGGTCCTGTCAATGCAAACTTGGCAAATGGTAGATTTCATGGCAACAGTTGGTGTACCAGCAAACACCACAACAGATGGAGGGTCAGCATCGGTATTTCCAGAAGCCACAGTGGCAGTTCTTGTTGCAAAGTCAGCAGTTCCATGCATGGCAGCTGTAGATCCACCAGCAAGCTCAAAAATAACCAGGCACACGGAGCCATTTTATATTTTTAAACCCAATGGTCATAACATTTTGACTCCTGGTCCACACCAAAATCATATGAACCAGGCTCTACATTTTGTTTTAAATAGAGCCTGGTAGTTCAAGCAGGTTTTTTATTTAATGTGTACAATTGAAATTTAAATGACTCGTAGCTCTTTGCTCCTGGTTCACTAGATAAATCTCAGGACCAGGAGCTGCTTTTTCCAAATATGTGGCTCCTGCTCCAGATCTGCTTATTTTGGGGCTTGTCCACCAGGTGCAGAGTTAGCAGTTCCTTGCCGCATGGCAGCTGTAGATCCACCAGGTTCAGAGTTAGCAGTTCCATGCATGGCAGCTGTAGATCCACAAGGTGCAGAGTTAGCAGTTCCAGATACAGGTTCGTCACTTCCAGATATAGCACCTTCACCAATTCCGAAGTCGGGAAGTTCGCTGCCTGACGAAGAGTCCATAGAATCGCTGAACACCTTCTTTGTACAAAAATCAATTCTCTTCTTATCCTCTGAATATTTGACCAGACTGAAGTCATCTTCTGCCACTGCATGCCCTTGAAAATTTTCAAGATGTGTCATGAAATTACCAATGGGCCAAAGTTGGACCTTTACTTAAGTACATCATTGTACGATGAGTCCCTTTGTAGTATGGTCCTTGGGATCATCCCCCGTTTTGAGATCACACTTGAGTTTACATCTTCTTTTGTACATTGTAGTTCATCCACCTCATCTGCAGGCGAATTGTAGGTAGAGGTTTCTTTTGCCACATTCTTCTTTCCTACTTTTCGGCGGATAGATGACAACACTTTGTTAAAACTGGACTCTTCATTTTCATCATCTGTATCAGACCTTGGTGGACATTTTCTTTTTAGGCCACTTGTCACTGGTGTTGTCACTGTTGATCCAGTAGCTATTGTCTTGCCATGTTCAATGGACTCTGAGGCTTCTGATGACCCTGAACAGGAAACTTTTCTAAATCTCTGCAGGTCTTGGATTTCAGTGAATTTCTCCCACTGAACCCATGCATCAAAGTCTTTTTCAAATACTTCCAGAAATTCTGTGTTTTCATGGATATCCAAAAACTGATACAGATTTCATTGGGTTTGACGTGAAATACCCTTTTCGATTTCTTTCCTTGCAAAAGAACTTTGCATTGCATTGTCTTGCTAGGCACACCGTCAGCATTTTTTTCACCCTCGGACAGGCTCATGGTGCCATTTGACTTGTCCATCGTGGTTTAGTTGGTTTCACATACACCACAGATATTGGCCCTATTAGAGTGAAAAAGCATCCAAAATTCTTATTATTTTCCTTAATTCTTTTTCTATTTTAATCTATTTCTTGAAAAGCACTTTGCCACAAATCCCCTTTTTGATGTGCTGCATCACATATATGGATAAAGAACACACACATGATCGTCGCTTCGTGAAACCGTGCTGGGCATCAGATAGGATCTTATTCGCAGAAAGGTGACAAATCACTGCGCAGTGATGTGTTCACAGAGTTTGCACAGTAAAGCAGTCAAGGAGATGGGTTGGTAGTTTGCAGCATCTTGTTGGCTCCCTTTCTTATGGATTGGTACAATTAGAGCCTTCTTCCATTGAGATGGGACTCTGCCCTGGTCGATTGAGGCTTGGAAGAGGAGGGTGACTGCCGGTGCCAGTTCTTCTGCCGCCTCCTTCAGGAGCATGGCTGGGATGCCATCGGGTCCTGATGCAGAAATATGTGTGTAGTATGTAATAGGGGTGGCACATGAAAGATCCTGGACAGTGTTTCTATAGATTGAAAACAGATGTAAAAAAATGCATTAACAAATGGATACAAGATTGTGTGGTTGTGCATTTTGAAAGACCTGCAAATGAGGATGCAAACCTGAAATACACAGGCTCCTTTCCCTACAAGTGTGTTGCAAACAATGTAAAAATGCCATGTCTTGTTTGATGGGTTAGGGTCAGGTCTCAGTTTGTTTGTAAAACTTCAATTGAATCCATGGTTTGGAGCTCAGCTTGGGGCATGTGATGTTATCAAGTTTTTTTTAAACCCTTGTCCTGTAGTGACGGGCTTTTGACTCTCTCCCAGTCGGGTTTTCACACACCCCGTTCAAACCTTTTTGTTAAGAATGATGACGTCTTCAGATAGCTTTTTGAGTGGGTGAAAACGGCAGCGTTCTAGGTTTTGTTAGAGCTTGGTCTGTGATGTTGACCAATTCTAGTAAGAGATTGTATGGTTTCTCATGAATAAGAGTCATTAAAAATCTTTTTCTGCACAAAGGGTGTGTGCGAAGCCATCATCACCGCTTCTCATGTGACCAATCGACCGGAATCAGTAACCTGATGATGTCCAATGGTTTCGTATAAAAGGTTGTGTTAATGAAACATAAGTTTCAGTATTTGATTTAATTTTTGAACTTTATGTATACATAGAGCATACATAGAGCATAGGGCGTCCGTCGGACTGACTGGATAGGAAAATATATAAAGTTATAAGATAAAGTAGCCCGTCTCGGACTTGCGGACGGGCTCAATTTTACATATTGCATCATGCTGCATGATGGTCATTAACAAGCTTTAACGTAAATGTATAAATTATATAGAGCATTTGTTGCTATGAAAAACTATGATGATATATACATGTGCCTACAAGCACAACACATTTAATTCTTATTGAATTGTTATGTATCCATTTTTGACACACCTTCTTCTTCTTACTTCATGCAGGGTACAAATTCTGTTCCCTTTTAATTTTGTCAACATGGTGAATCGATTTGATGTTGAAGCTACAGTTGAAGGCGGTGGTCATACAGGACAGGCAACGGCCATTAGACATGGAATATCACTGGCATTATCTAACCATTTTGTAGATGAACACACTGTGGAACAAATGAGACAAGGTAGGTCCAAAGACGTTAGACCCAAAGAGTACCGACTCGGAATTAGGCCTAAAAAAAAAATTGTTGTGTTGCCCTCAACCGCCCGGTCCTAAATCCTGAAAAATCAGGGTCGGCATTTTTTTTTTTTTTTTTTTTTGAATAATGATTTTAACAGATTTGTTCAAAAAATCTATGTTTTTCACTTAAAATTAATATTTTATAGAAAGACTAGTCTTTGATGTCTAACAGGTATCCAGAAGTCAGAATTGACAAATATCCCAGAGTTGAAGAAGCATTATTTAATATTTGAGGAGATTTTTAAGAACTGAAGGTTTGAAAAAAAAAAAAAAAAAAAAAAAAGAAAAGAAATCCGACCGTCCGCCTAACTTTCCCATTTTCTCACTTGAGGGCAACACAACAATATTTTTTTTTTGGCCTTACACTGCATAATACTTTGGTAAATCAGACATCATCGTTGGGCAGGAAAAACCTCCTATGTGCTTTTGGCCCCTGAACATGTTTAAAACAAAACTGCCAACAGGTTACATAGGAGGTTTTGCTTTAAACATGTTCAGGGGCCAATGACACATAGGTTTTTCCTGCCCAACGACCACATTGGTTTGTCATGCATGGACTAAAATAGAGTACCTCTGGCATTTATCGGCAAAATCTGATATTGTATGATAATTATGGATTTTCAAGATTGAGCGTTACAAATGTATGTATGAATAGCACAACACATTACCATAATGCTCCTGTCACTTGTATGATGCACTATACAACCCCCTGGAAAGATGTGTCATGGGTGGGTCATTTACAGTGAAATTGTTAATGCTGGGCATTGTCAAGGAAGCCAATGGTCAGTCACAACATAACGACGTAAGTGCGTCAATGTCAATCACTTTATCTGGGTGCATCAAATGTCTGTCATCAGGGGTTTCGCAAGCTTTCAAAAGCAATACCGTAAACGTTCGCCTAATGGCGCACCTGGGCTCCTTTGTCTTGGGGTAAATTTCATGTACAAATAGAGAGATCCCTCCTTTAAAAAAACCCAACAAGAATTAAGGGTATGTGCCCTTATTTGCTGGTGGGATTTTTTATGTGAGGGCACTTTTATCTTGTGTCTAAAATTCCAGTTATGTCAAGGGAAACCATAGCGCCATTAGGCGAACGTTTACGGTATTTCAAAACTTGAAAGTATAACAAGCTGTCCATAATAATTATGCTTATAAATCATTAGTCCAATTTACTTGTAAAGAAGCAGTTAAATTTGTAAAATTTGAAAAGCACCAACTTTCATTCAACCGTTATAACTTTCTTCATTTTGTCATGAAAGTGAAGTATCAACTTGCTGTTCACAATTTTTAACATGTTCATGTATAAAAATGTTATTGTTCTTCAATTGATGATGTTAAGTTATGGTCAATCTTTCTTTCTTTCCGGTTCTGTTTTGTTGTTGTGTTTACCTTTCAATTATTTGTTTGTTAAATACACAGACATCATCATTAAATCAAACTATGACTTACGACATTAATTTTTAATTATTTTTCTTTTTATCTCATTATTCCTCACAGCTGGCTTATTAACACGAGATCCAAGAATACGAGAGCGAAAGAAACCCGGCCGAAAGGGAGCCCGTGCAAAATTCCCATGGAAAGCAAGATAACATAAATAATGCACACCAACTGGTGCTGTCTATATGTACTGTGTTACATTGTTTTGAAAAATGTCTGTTATTGGGACATACATGTACATGAAGGTCAAAAACAGAAATGTATGATACAAATGACTTGTATTTGTAGGTAACTACATGTATAACTGCAATTTTGGACAAAAAGGAGGTGTGAAATAAACAGCATGTTGCAAAATGACAATACTTTGTAAAGTTTATACACTGGGCATTATTAACTTATGTCCTAAATGATACCAGATGTGTGATACTCATGCTTATTAAACAGGCCAATAAAACCTTCTTGGAAGTTGGAACTTTAGATCTTTGAGATTTGTTTTAATTTTGCTGATGACAGTGAGATTATGCAAAAGAAATTAACACTTATTTCAAAATTGACAGGGATGGAGTTCAATATAATGGTTGGTTCCAAAATGTGATAATGCACCTGAGCTTCAGTAAACCATATTAATTGTATGGCATAGCTTTTTTAAACAAAATGCCACATATACAATAATATGTTGTGGTTGAATGAGTTTTTGCAATGTAAATGATTGCGTTTTCCCAAGTCTATCACTTGAAATGTGACAATGCTATGCAATATTTGTCAACTAAAATATGCTCTGCCCATAATATGGACAGAAATCTCAATCAGAATCATGTATATAGCAAAGAAAATTGGGGTCAAAACAAGCTTTGTACGTTGAGCAGATGTGAAGTGTTGCATTCAAGACAAACTTCAATGCCAATTAATTATACTGATCTGCACATAAAAACATGCAGACAAAGTTAAATAAAGATGAAATAAAACATTCAGAGATTACTAAATAAGATTTGTTGTGATGCATGTATTAATCTGTCTAGTATTAAAGAGGTTGCAAATTCATTGCTGCATGTGGTGACCTGGTTTTGGGATTGTAGCGGAAGTGACAATATTTTACAGCCAATTTACTGCATCACAGTGTAATTGCAGTGGAGTATGAATGAGCCTCAAGGATGTTAGGGTGGTTTGGATGGAGGTGTGCTATATGTGTTGCCCAGAAGAGGCACAGAAGATGTGGAGGATGGGGGTGAGGGTTTAGTGAGCAGCACAGGGTTATTCCAGGTGAAATCCATACACCCCAACGGAAGACATGACCTTAATCGTCCACACAGGGAGTTTGAATCTCAAATGGGGATACATAAATGGGTGACTCCATTTGAAATCTACACCCCCTGTGTGGGAGATTAAAGCCATGTCGTCCAAAAAGGGTGTATGGATTTCGAATAGAATGGCCCAATTGATTCCCTGCCCCTGTCTTGCTCTCCTCCAAGACTAAGAATTTTTGGAGTACAAAATCATGTGACAACATTTTCGAATATGGAATAAAGCATGACCTTAAGGTGGTACTACACCCACTGTTAAATTGTGTGAATAATTTTGCATTTTTCTCATAAAATAACTACACTAGTGACAAAAGTTATGTATATTTATAGCGGCAAGGAATCCAATTACTTCACTGAAATTTCAATTATTTAAGACAAGTGGTTCATTATATATGTCAAGAAATGAGGTACATTCTAGCGGTACCTCTTTTCTTATCATAAATAACGTACAGCCTGTCTTGAGTCACTGAAATTCCAGTATAGTAACTGGATTCCTTGCCCCTATAATATACAAAACTTTTGTTACCTGTGTGTTATTATTTGTTGAGAAAAATGCAAAAATAGTCACAAATTTATCAAGGGGTGTAAAGCAACACCATTTAAGTGGCACAATTCATGTCTTATCACACATTTGGCAGTTCTGTATTACACACTAAAGGTTTGGTTTGATTAGAGACAGTCTTGGAAATAAGTCGAAATGTTGAAGGGCCATTTGAAGGGTCAGAATTTTGAACAGAATCCGTGAATCGATTCTCACAGATTCTCGTAAACTGATTTGCGTGAATCAAAGTTAATTCTCGCAAACTTTTATAGTTTACACAGGAGTTGATTTACATACATACATACATCATTCAAATGATTCCCGCAAATTTATTCTACAAGAATCAAGATTGATTCTCGCACTGTGAAACAAAATTTTAACTCTTGCTTTTGCCCGTAGGTTTAAAATGATATGGACCCTTGTCAATTTGTAAGAGACCAAACTCAAAATTTTAGCATTTCACACATACGTTTCAACAAGTAATGGCATAAGGATAGAAGCTTTCATTTCTGGAAAAGGATAATGTTGAAATGGAAAACAAGTTTGCCTTGCTGACTTTGGTATCAACATTTGATGATACCCTGCTGGGCCATGCATAGGCCCAAAATGATTTTTACCACCATCTGGCCCAAAGTCCTGCTAAAGCTAGCAAGTTCTATAACCATTGTATTGGTTCTGTTGAATATTAAAAGCTATAGTAGGATTAGAATTTCAATTGAATGAACTCCGCTTTCAACAGCTGTACTTGATCCAACTGCGATTGTATATCGTGTATTTTAAACTACAATTTGAACGCACGACCATGGATACAATACCAACCAATCACAAGTGCATTGGCATGGTTGGATTCACTTCCGCACACGCTAGCGTGCATCACGCAGCGTACGCAAAATATTGTCACGCTATGTCAGGTTGTGTTCATTCAATTGGAATTTTTACTATAGGTACATAGCTAGGGGGTACATATCAAACTTCTTTGTGTCATGATTTTTCTTATAGATTCAAAAATAGAAACAAGACAAAATAATCTTTTATAAAACAAGGTTTATTTCAGTAACAAAAAGTAACAACAATATGATCATAACAACAACTTTTTTACTACCGCACGTTTTGTTCTGATGGCAGTAACATTTTCATTTTGATTAAAATGTGTTCTCAATAACTTTTCCTGTATTGGAGGAATAAAATTATCAATGGAATCCAATTACTGGCATTTGGCAATACAAAATTAGCTTCAGGGATGCCAATAGCCCAAAGTTACTTTGCAGGAAAAGCCCGAAAAAGCACAAATATTTGGGCTATGAAGTCTCAAAATGGGCTGAAAATAAATAAAACTGCAAAAAATTGATTGCTGGCACCCCTGTAGCTTACGTACAATGCATGTAGTGAGACTCTCAAAAATACAAAAATATTTCACATCCTAAAAATACATGATTTGTTTTTATTCATTTTTCATTTGAGTAGGCAACACTATTTTTATTTGTGACACGATCTGGTCCATGGGGGCCAAGGGCGGCAAATTTGAAACTTGAGATAAAGGTAAAAATATGGACTAAAAAACAATAAAATACATAAGAAAATAGGCACCAAAAAACTTTAGAACCAAGTATGTTAGACCTTTGGTGTTTTCAGTAAATGATAACCTATTGTATGTGTAATGTAATAATTACAGTAACTCAATTTTCAAAAATGCCTCCTTTAATTTGGCCCCATGGACCAGATCGTGTCACATTTGTTTACTTACAATGTATTACAAGCATTTATAAGGTGTTCTACAAAGCACAGAATGCTGCTGTTTATGGTGAATATCAGAATCAGATCTTTTCGTCGAAGCAGCATCCTTTCAACACACACCTTGTCTGTATTTGGATTGGGACAGCCAGGGGTAAACACCCATATTTTAAACTGACTGTGATATACATGTATACTTATGACCCTGTATACAGGGGACTGATGGCTTAACATCTCCACCAATGGACGAGTACTGTCAATCATAGTTCATTTAACCATAGAAAGACTGGAAGTCTGAATTAAAAGATGTTACAAATTAAATTCAGACTTTTATTTCCAAGTCCATGCTTGGCGTATTTTGGGGGGGGCTTTGAGCGCCAGCCCCGGGTCAAAGTAGGGGCGGCAAAAACGAAGGGCGGCGGAAGAAGAAGGGCGGCTAAAACAGGGCGGCAAAAAGCGAAGGGCGGCAAAACAATTAACATTAAAAGGGCGCAAAAAATTGAAAAAGCATAAAAATTTTGAAAAAGGTTGCTTTTAGGGCGCTAGCGCCTAAAACCGCTTTTTTTTTTTTTTTTTGCTCTTCACTTTTTCAAACGACCGTGAAAAAGATTGGGTCAACCTTTTCGGGCTGTTAAGGAAGGGCGGCAAAATTGTTTCTTTTCAGCCCCCCGGGGTTGGGGCGGCCACGGTACGCCACTGAAGTCAATACACTAGCAAGTTACCATGGCAGGAATTGAACATGGGACCTCATCACCAATGGTGAGTACCTTTACTGTTAGGCCACACTCTCCCACTATACTCTTTTTAATGGGCTATGCCAGCTGAAATCCATACACTCCCTGTATATCCACACAAGGAGTGTGAATTTAAAATGGGATTACCGTGTGAATGGGCGACTCCACTCCATTGAAAATCTACCCCTGTGTGAGAGAATAAGGTCATGTCTTCCATAGGGGGTGTATGGATTTCAACTGAAATAGCCCAGTACCTTGAGAATATTGACCCTTGAACCTCAGGGATAGAATGTTACCTGGAAGGTATTTGTTGATTTTAATTATTACACTACTTAAATTACTTGGCTTTGCAGTTTCTCTCAACATTAGATGGTTAAAAACAATCTTAAGAGTTTTGCTGTGCTGAAATCAATTAAATTTTTTGGTATTTTTTTTTGTATTTTTTATACTGAAGCAGGAAAACAGGTTCAAAAGAAAATCCTGAAATACTGCTAAAAACAGAAAGGAATTATACAAAAGAAAAACAAATCCTGAAGACTTTCAATACTGTCTAGAATTTATGACAATCAACATTGATTCACACATCTTTTAAAGAAAAGTAATTTGCTGATTCAGGGATTCTCATTAAAATTCTGATGCAGCGAAACTTTATGAAATGACATGACTGAAAAAGTGTAATTTACAACATTGTTCAAGGTTTCGATATCCAGAACCAAGTTTTCAGATAAGATGTGATATAGATGTGGTCGGACATCCGGGAACATTGTCCCCTTCGTCCCCTTTGCACAAGCGCACGCATAGCAACCAGCTCGAGAAAGGGGAACTCAGAGCTGCCAACATTTGAATCTTGAAAAAAGGGAGATTTCCTGTTGCAATCAGGGAGATTTGTCAAAATGTGTACATCTTAATGGATGAAACCATTTCCTTTTCAGGGAGATGACCAGAAATTAAGGGTTCAGAAGGTTCTTTTAAGAGTAGGGAGTCTCCTGCGAAAAGAGGGAGAGTTGGCAGCTCTGGGAACTGCACATGCGTACACTGGTTTTACAAGGCTATTTCCCCTTTGTGACATCAGCCCGACCGAGAGAATGGGTGCACTACGTGGATCAATGCATGACCCTTCTCACCAGTGCGAGCATGCCAGTTCAGGTACACTGGATTGACAATGGGTCAATATCTTGTGACGACATCAACAAAGTACAATGTACATCCACTGCACCCCTTAACTGAAGCGTGTACTTTTGTCTGAATTAAAGAAAGTGCAATTTTCAAAAATGTTACTTAAAAATTAAAATTGCAACACAAAACTTTGCTAACTACAGAAACATTCAAATAGTAACAAAAGAACTACATAATCAAATTATGTACTACCCAAACTGACAAAAACAATTTATAAATACACTTAACATGTAATGTTAACACTAGAAAACATTTACTGATTCTAAAAAAATGCTAACTTTACTCAGCCACAGCTTTACAACAAGCTATTCAACTGTTTTCATCAGTACCATCATTGGGTTATTCCTGCTGAAATCCATACGCCCCCCTATAGAGTACATGAACTTAATCTCCCACACAGGGGGTGTTGATTTCAAATGCAGTTGCCCAATAAGCTAGGTAACCCCATGTGAGATGTCTTCCATAGGGGATGTATGGATTTCAAGAGAAACACCATGGAATAGCCTAGTTACAACAAGAGCACCAATGGCGCTGTGGCTCTGCGCTTTTTCGTAACAGTGAAAGTAATTGTTCTTGGAGTCGATTGTGCATTGATGCATAGGAGTGCAGTGAAAGAATACTTCGCACTTATTCCTTAAACTGAATGTAAATCAATGAAACATTCATACAAGATAATAAATGCCTGCACAAATAAACACAAAAAAATGATAAAACAGAGTCTGGACTCATCTCCATCACATGCAATCATGTTGGCAAAATGGTGTGGTTCCCGATTATTTTACTATGTCAAGCAAGGTCACAGTGACACTAGCGGTGCAGATGCTAAAGTTTTATTCTGAATCAGTGTCCGAAATAAGGAAAATATGGAGGTTATCCCGAGGACAACTAAAGCATAAATTCTGCTTGTCCTCAAAACATTTTGGTTGTCCCCAAAATGTGTCATATTTAAGAAGTAAAATATAGTGGTTGTCCAGAGGATAAGTACATATCTCAATATGGTTGTCCCCAGTGATTTTTGGACAAGAGGATAAGTGCTTATTTCGAACACTGTTCTGAATTCCTTTGACAGCTTAACCATCGCGTATACGTGCGCGACATCAAGCGTGTGAATTGGACCTTGTGCAAATAATACGCGCTGGACGGCTAGCAGTACGCTTAATTTGTTAAAAGGAAATCTGAATAAAACTTTAGACTCGTAATCGGAGGGTTGCGGGTTCGAGCCCCTGCAATAGTGCTACTGTGTTGTGCACTTCTCCCTTATATTATTCTATTGCCTCTCTCTACCCAGGCATATTAAATTTTATTGCCAGGTATATTAAATTTATTGCCAGGACAGTAAAACAGACTAGTTGTGGGGGAGGAGTGACAAACCGCCACGACAACTTAATTTGGGGAATGATGTGATCACTTCCTGTGCTGAGGCTTGTGGATAAATGTCAAGAGGCATTGTGCCTGTAAAATCATTGTGCTTTTTTTATAATTACAATTGTTGCTAGGTGTGTTTGAAACCCTGTATAAAACTTGTCTGGACTCTTGTCTGCTAAAAAAAAAAGTACAATGAAGTAACAAAAAACAAAATCAATTCTTCACATGTCCTATCCCTTTTTGGACACTAACCACAAGATTTGTTCTGGCAATTATGATTATCCTTTTTCTAGCTTTTAGCACACTTGTATGTAGCACTGGTCACATGTCCATGAATAAAATCAGTTCCAAAGTATGAGGAAGATTTTGATAGGTACATGATATATATTACATTATTTATGACCAGATCTGATCCAATTAGGCTATGAAAAAGTACATTATAAAAGGTTGATAACTTTGCAACCAAGTATTCAAGAGACCTTGGGATTCAACATCAGCAAGTGTAAGCAGGTTAGTAATGGTAATAACCAAAATTTCATAATTTCTGACTTTGGCCTGAGTGATTCAGATCAGGTCATATTTGATTATGTTACGTATTACGACCTAATCAAGGTAGTGCCTTTCCCCAGAGCAGCCAGTGCACATAGAAAAAAAGACTAGAGCATCTGGCTGGATTCTAATCCGCCAGATGCACTGTTTTTTTCATGATAATTATAGGTTAATAACTGCATTAGTTATTTGGAGGCATTGTGAAAAATCTAAACATTTTGCCTTTGGAACCGATATTCCGAGGTACAAAGCAAAATGTTTAGATTTTTCACAGTGCCCGACATATAGGCCTAACTGATGCAAAGTTATTAACCGAATTCATAACCGTCACTTTTAACTCATCACTCAACCAAATCTCAAGATTTTATTCTCCGAAATTTGTTGAAATAAACAATTTTATCAAAACTTATATTTCGCCCTTCAAAAAGTCGAACAGGCTAAAACGGACTTACCAATTACAACACTGCGCAATCACACCATGTGCAAATATGGTAGTTATAAGCGCGTGTCGCTACTTACGCACAGGTTCCGCCATTATGCACTATGTGCGGGAGAGCCTCGAACTGGCAGCATACATGAAAGGAAGAATTATGTAACCTTACACAGAACGTTATGACTAGTTCAATTCCCATTCATGTATGCTGCCAGTTCGAGGCTCTCCCGCACATAGTGCATAATGGCGGAACCGCAAGTAGCGAATAGAGTTCCGCGCAACAGATGCGCACTACGCTGAAGTCATTGTACCGCGTAAGCATACGCGGAGGTCATTGATGGATATCAATAACCTCCGCGCCGGTACACCGCGGTGTGCGTAAATCATCTAACGACCAATTTGATTGGGACGCAAATATGGCGTAATACGCGGAGGTTATGAATGTGCGCTGGCTGCTCTAGATTAAAATTTGTTCATCCTATCAACCCAGAGAACTAAGTATAATAACTTTCAAGATAATGTCTATACATAATGAGGCATTTGGCACGTTGCACCTATCATCTCCCAGAGATTGGAAAGTGACTTGTACATGCACACAAAACTGCCATCAATATATTGTTAACTCTGCACTTTAATTTGCCAGCAAGTGTTTTATTCATTGAACATGGAAGTTAACATTTGAAATCAGGATGATGGCTTGTGTAAACAAGAAATTATGTAAAATGACATCACTTTCACATTTGCTACCACAAAATGAGTGTTAAGTCGCTTGTTGGTAGTTTTGAGGTGTGCTGGCTGGTGCATTTGTGTTCTGTGTTTCACATAAACCTGTTCAAGTCAATAGTTAGACAATAATAACTGCGTACCATCTATTTTGAGGTCATTGTGTGAAATCCGACAATTTCACACAATGACCACAACATAGATGGTGCAAAATTATTATTGTCATTCATTACCGTCGTGTCTAATATTTGGAACAAATCAAAATGGCATTTTATGTTATTTTATGCCATAAAACGCTGTTAAATATAACCAGTTTTAATCATTGTTGTAACCTACCCTACAAAAAAATCAACCAGGCGAATATAACATTCGCGCTGACAACAAGAGCTACCAATCACAGAAGCGCGACGGCATCGCGTAGGCGTGTGCGTGGCATAACGCGAAGCTTATACACGCACGCGAGCGCAGAAAGTCATTGTTGCGCGTCCGGAGTCATTGCGAGTTATTAATGACCTCGCAATTAGTGCGCGGTCAGGCAATCAATTTCTTTTGATTGGATTACAGGCTTCGCGTATATTAATGAGGTTATGAATATGTCTCGCAACTACCAACTTACTTGCAACTTTATGCTCATTTCATGATAGCAGGTCACATTTTAGATGATTAGCACTATCACAATGGGCTACTCCCCTGTGGAATACATGACCTTAATTTTCCACACAGGGGTGTAGATTTCAAATGGGACTACACAATTGATCAACTCCATTTAAAATCTACACTCCGTGTGTGGGAGATAAAAAAAAAAAAAAAAAAAAAAAAAGCGCAGTGATTTATAGTGCGCTACGCACAGGCACAACACCAAGACGTTGATCCACAAGCCTCAGCACACTTTACAGGATTAAGGTCATGTCTTCTATAGGGGGTGTATGGATTTCAACTGGAATAACCCAATTTATGATCTCATTGTGTCATGCAGTCCCATCACCTTTTTTGACACTAGCAAGCAAGGCTGGCAATTCTAAAACATTACCAGCCTGACTGCAAACATTGCCGGTCTGGCATGCATTTTGATTACTCATTCATCTCTCAATTTGTTAACCCCATGAGAACTACCTGCCGATTGGCCAAAGAGAAGTTTTTATTATCAATTGGACCAATCAGCAACATGGTTAGAATAATTTCACCACACAAAAAAATTGGGGTGAATCATTTGCAAAGCTACATTCTGATTGGTGATTAACGTGAAGATATCATGTAATTGACCAATCAGAGGCAATGTTAGATCGGCAGGTAGTGCTCAGGGGGTTAAATACATATATCAGACGGTATGGCACTTTTGGAATGGCAAAGTTACCCATCGCTGGCATGGAAGCAGCTGCACAGGTAAAAAACATCAGTAAAACGGGATGGATAAACACTACTTCTTCACTTAATAGTAAAAGTTAGCAGTCATAAAACTTCTTTAAAAAAGACTGATCCAGTCAGCACCATCTTAAAAGTTTCGCTCACGCCTACTCCCGATCATATGTCCAGGTCATCATCGGGGTCTTCATCATCAATATCATCAGCTTCATCAGGCTCATAATAAATCTGTCCTGTGCCTCGCTGATTATTGCCAATTTGGATGGATTGCCTGTACAGGGAAAAAAAAGAAGAATTGTAATTTATAGAATTTGGTTTGCAAACCATACAGGGATGTTTAAGGTGGTACTACACTCCCTGATAAATTTTGTGCCTAATTTGCATTTTTCTCAAATAATAACTAGTTTTTAACTACACATTGGCAACAAAAGTTATGTATATTATAGTGGCAAGGAATCCAATCCAATTTATCAAGGGGTGTAGTACCACCTTAAAACAACAATAATTAATTTTATCCTGGTTACTGTTAGATGGGTAAACCCAAAATAGTTCTACCTTGGAGAATTAACTGGGGATCAGGGCAGATCAACCTGTCACATTGTTGCCATGCCTTTTACAGAGGGCTGTTGCAGTACTGAAAAATTGCACTGTATTCTGAACCCATAAATTTCTGCCATATGATTATGACGACATTTGGTTACAAATAAAACCACAGCCAATGTCATCATCATCATCACTATACCATTCTTTACCCTGATGTGTGCATTTCATTGGGCGCAGCTTCAAATTACTAGCATTCTCTCCAAGTGGTGGCGTACATACGCACATGCTTAAAGATGCAGCATAGATGTGCGTGTGCAAAACAGCTGGCCTAATGCGTTGACGTCACTGCCACATCAGGGTGCAAAATGGTATGGACACTTTGGAGGGTAATTTCATAAAGTTATCAGCTCAGCCTGTATATGTGACATGCTCCCACAAAATTAGCGTAAAAAAACAAGTTAGGAGTTTTGAGATGTTCCAATTGATGAGTTGCTGTTCTTTGTTTGAAGACACCTGTATAGTCAGTGGTATGTCCTTTGTAAATTGTGACATAATATGCTGTACTTTGTACTCTCAACTCTCAAACAAAGAACAGCAATAAGATAAGTGAGAGAATAAAACAGCTTTATATCAGATTTATCTGCCCATGATGAAAGATTCTGACTACTGACATTTCTCAAGTCTCAAAAGCTCATTCATGGTAGAAACCTAAATGCTTTCTTCAGTGCAGTTTTTTTCCTGTAGCAATCAACTACTTTTGAACTTACTGTTGAGATGTGTAGGGAAGCACCACATTTTCTTTTGCCTTACGCTCCGACTCCCGCAAGCTGAGGTTAAAGGTCAAGTTGGCTGTTGGATCAGGCTGTAAGAAAGTATTAGCAATACACAATATAATTAATACTGCTTCCACATTTACTTATTACAGGGCCTAGATTTCGTCTGGGTTTGCGAGAATCAAAATCCATCATACTTACGAGAATCATTACGAGAATCGATTCTGTGATTCTCGTCGAAATCTAGGCCCTGTATTATGTCCCACTTGCACAGAAATTGACTAGTGACAAGGCATTTTCTACTGCTGCCACTTGCCTTTGGAATGAACTACCCACTCACATCCGTGATGAGATCAATAAAAAAAAGTGCAGTGATTTATAATGCGCTACGCACAGACACAACGACTAGACATTGATCCACAAGCCTCAGCAAACTTTACGGGTTGTCGCTAACCACTAACGGCCCACATTATTTCATAAACCATTAAACAACAACACAGGACTTGCTGTTAAGAAAGACACCCTAGACAATCCACAATCTTCGCAGCCAGGATCAGCGTCCCGAGTTTCGTACGGGTTACAACGAGGTTGTCCATGGGAATTTCAAGCTAACTCAATTTTTACATGAGAGTATACTAACTACCGCCAGGGTCCTAACCCGCAACCTCTCGCACTATAGTCGAAAGCCTTATCGATTGAGCTACCTTCAGACGCCTTCTTAGATTCCAACTCTTCCCCACGTTGTAGCTTTCTCCATTTGTCTATTTCTCCACAGCTTTCCCCTCCTTCTGTGAATGTGCATTGTCTACTTTTTTGCAAAAGGTGCTTTATAAATTCCAATTTTTTATCTTTATGAGTTAAAATTTATCAAAGAAATATCCATGGGTCACTAAAAAATAATCCAGTTGGAATCCATACACCCCTATGGAAGACATGACCTCAGTCTTCCACACATGGAGTGTTAATATCAATTTGGGTTACTTGAGTGGGTAACTCCATTTGAAATCTACACCCCTTGTGTGGGAGATTAAGGTCATATCTTCCATAGAGGGTGTATGGATTTCAGCAGGAATAGCCCATTATATGAATACTTACCTGATGTAGAGTACTTTGTATGTCTTGGTCTAATATTTCACCAGGAAACACTATCAACCCATAGTCATGGTCTACACTGTAACCTTCTTTCTGTAATATCAAATCACATGATAACAAATTATTATAAAAGGAACCAAAGTGTATATCCACAAGTAATACTTTGTTTCACCTCCAAGTTTTATAGTGGTGTCAGAATGCCGTAATTGTGCTGACAACCTGCCCTTGTATGCAGGTGTATACGCTCTATTTGCGGGATTAGGTTTGTGCACATGATTCAATAATGCAATCAGTGAAATAGCCAAATATGGCACTACCAAACTTGAGGTGAACAAAAAGTATAGTGGGCGCATACTTAATCGCATCAAGTATTTTTTCTTTGCAAACCAGCATAAGTGTAAATGGGATTTGTAGCATTATAAAATAAGTTTTTAAGACATTCTGATGTTAAGAAACAATCTTGTGCTGGTTGAATAGTTCCTGAATTGTGTAATCAATATAAATGTCTCAGGCCTTGTCATCTAGATTTTAAAGGCAAGTAGTAAATCACATGCTAGCACGATGTTGGGCGAGTTGTCAAATTAATCTTAGTGGTCAAATCACTCTAGGTTTGAAATATCATTTGTAACAATAGGAAACACTTACTCACTATTGCATGTTGACACCCTCTCTATCATTTTCAGGGATTAATTATGATACGATAAATCAAATACATGTATATTGATTCGCAGCAAGTGATATTTAGTGCCTATGGCAAGTGGAAATTCGCTCACTAGAAATTGTTTGCCTCAAACGGTAAGGCCTGATGTCTGAGTTTTCATAGCTTCAGAACAGGGGTGTCTTTTCTTCCAGAAAATCTAAATTATTCATTCACACGATCACACAGTAGCCACATTCTTCCCCAACCTCAATCCCAAAGAAAGGACCCAAAAGGGAAAATGTAAAGTAATTCTGTAATTGTGATGTGATCAAGCAAAATCAGTCGGAACTCAGAAATATTGATTTTGAGATATAGCCAAAGAAAGGAAATATTTCCTTTTGTTTTCTCTTCTTTTGGAAACTCTTCAATTGCTCATATCTTTGGAACTGGTTGTTCAATATTAATGGGGTTTTCTGGAAAATGCACCTTTGTAAATATGCTTTTTATTATCCTATAAGAAACTGAAAATTTAATATTTCTGAGTTCTGACTGATTTTGCTTGATCGCATCACAATTCATACTTTATATACTCCTTAAATGACCACATATACCACATAACCAATGGGCTGCAATTTAACCAGAAAATATCAAAGTGATGACTGATGATAATTCATCACTATTCACAACCTGACACTCCAATGGTTCTGCCCTAAATGACACTTGACCTGTTCACCTACCCTATGAAGCAGCCACTGCCAGCCAGTGGACTTTCTATTGCATTCCAAA